>NC_056728.1:1804773721-1804828958 GCF_019279795.1 Protopterus annectens
GAGGAAAAACAAAAAATTTTGCTAGAGCTGTCACAAGCAATGTAGGATAGTTTGCTCATGCAGATACTTAATCTTACAGCACAGCATCAATGAAAACCAAACTGTAGCACCCTTACAATGGTTAATTGTACAATGAAACACTGGAATGTTCACATGCACACGTACAGGTGTACTTGTGCATTTAGACAAGATTTAGGTTCCTAATTCACTTACTACCCATGCTAGTTTACTCACCTGTTAGAGGTAGGGGCAATGAGGTTCAATCAAACTGCACGAGGTTTTTTGTTCTAACCATAACTCTTTCTTGGGCTGCACCTTGCGTTTTTATCTGTGCTTTCTGCTGTGGGTGTTCTGATGGCATAACTCTGTTAAACTATTAGCAAGCTTGCAGACTGACTGCTGAAATATCCTTATGTATTCCTGGACAACCAGGTTAGTCACACTAAAATGGCCACCTTGTTTCAAGGGAGAACAGGGTTTGTATTTATGTATTACAGGAAATTTGGCCATGAGAATAGGGAAATTCCTTTTTTTCTCCAATAAGCATCATGCAATTTTACACGAGACAGGGCTTCAGTTTCACATCTTACCCAAAGGTTAGCACTAACCACATAGCTCATGGTTTTCCTCGTGTCATTCCATTGCCTATCATGTAAGGAAGGGACAGGAACAATAAGAGTTCTTCAGTTTCAGTTCACTGAAACCTTGAGCCATCAAAAGCTGTCACTTTCCTCGATGATGGACAAAGCCCTGACTTGGGCTTAGGTGACAGTAGCAGCTCAGGTAACAGTGCTGGATTACTTAGGGGGTGGAGGACTTTGCAGCAGCTGGCCAGCTGGGGAGAGCCAAAAAGTTGGAAAAACTGGCACTTTCTTCCACTTTGATACACCACTTAGGTGTGGCATTATTTTTAAGTAAGGCCGTACACATCTCTGTAAGAATTATTGCTGCCCCATACATTTCAGAGATAAGGAGGGCTTGAAGAGTTGAGTAGAGGTCATGAATGTAGCAGAAACACCATCAGCTAAACAAATTCAGTGCTAAGAATTCTACTTGCTCCACTCTTCTAGGGTTGTGAACAGAGCTCACTCTTCTAGGTTTGTGAACAGAGCTCAGTTTCACCCATAAGTCAAGTATGCCATGTCCTCCTTTACTGTCAGTCTCTTACCATATGCAGCGTTTCCAAGGTGGGAGTGAAAAGCAACTTCCTCATTATTAATGGAACAAGTCAGGCTGGCAGTTGGGTACAATCACACTCCTAAATCATTATAGCTCACATAAACGCTAAATAGAATGAACTGCATAACTCTGGTGACTGCATCATGTACATTTAGGTTTTCCTGTTCAGAACTGGGAAGAGAAGGATAGTTTGGAGTTTCAGCACTTCAGAGGCAGCCATCTTTGGTCAAACCAGAAAAATCATTAACACTTGTGTTCCTGTTTTCAGAATAAAAAAAAATTGATATTTTGATAAATTACTTTCTGTAACTGAATAGCATGGAATTCATGAACTGAATGTAGAGTAAATTAGGAAACCCCTGCTATACTTATTCTAATGTGCCCGATTCGATTGCTGCAAATCAATGTAACCTTTTAGGAGTCTCAAAACTCAAATGACCAAGTGCTGAATGAGGACCAGTACACTTGGCTGAGGGCCACAATCTCCTAAACAAAAAGGTAATTAGCATACCTATTAATGCACGTTAACTTTCAGCATCATGGTGGTTTGAGGGCCATTGAGGCATGAGAGTTTGAAAGCTCTGATTTAGTATATAAAGAAAGGTACAGTTCTTACACAGTCAGAACAGTGGACTTACTCTAGAATTATGGAATGTGAGTCAGTTCTGTTGCTTGGTATAAATTAAATTGGACTCTACTAATCTGCCATATGCATGCTCCTATCAGCAATAAGGTGAGAAGTGTACAGCAACAAAGCAAATTTCTATTCCGTGCATTCTGTTTACCAAGTACTAATTGTTTTGAGAAATGTATGGTCTTTCAGTCAGCAATCCAATATAAAGTCTGATGTACAAATACATACTAACATCTTAAACAGATTTAATTCACACATTTCAAAACAAGTACACTGACTAAGACAGGAACTTCCACATTTCACTAATGTGCTTTCTATACTAACTTGTTGGTGTTTGACGGTGAATGATACAACAGCATGATTTTGTGCGGATAAGTATACGCTTAAATGATGAAACAGTCAGATGACACGGGGTCCCCTGAAACATTTGCTGACTGTGCTGCCACCAGCCACTATTTGTGCATCACAAGAATGGAGATACAGATACACCAGTGGTGCCAGACTGTTGCAACATGTTCAATGACAGAATCCAGTGATATCGGATACCTTGTTCATAAACCTCAGTAAGCATCATTAATCATTTCAGACCAACCTTTCCCTGAAAGACTATTATAACCCTCCAAAACACAAATGTACAGACATCAACCATACCAGTGGTGAGTGCTCACAGCATTGCTACCATCATCCCCACAAACTTGAACAGGAGTTCACATGTGAAAATTAGTATATATCAAGATTGTCTAGAGACTGATGCACACAGTCTGTGTAATCTGTTAATACTAGTTATAGGATACCTGCAAGTTAACACAGTGACACCATCCTATATCCATTTAGGATTCTGCACCAAAAATATTTTATTATTGGTACGGAATGATGGTGTGCAAGGCACTACTGACAAGTCTGATGAATAATGGTTGCTTAATCCAACAGTGCTGAATGCATGGAATAAAGTTAGCTATCTTCACCATAAACCATAGGTGCTATTTACTGTAAAGATTTTAGAACACCATATTCTGTACTCTGCTTAATGTGCCCTTTCCTCAGACTGCCTTCTTTATTGACTGATATCTTGTCAATGGTAATCAACAAATTCACTGATTCCCATATCAGACTCGAAAGCTATAGCCATTTTAAGCAGATTTCTTTGTTCATATTATTTTCTCCACTTTTAGTTATCTAATCAGAAATGCTGACACATGCCTAGACTTCTAATTTGCAATTCAGAAACACGCCATTTCTGATTCCTTCCCATAAGTGATCCCCGTTCCCCAACGACCTTCCATCTTAAGACCCCACCATTCAATAACATCCGGCAGCAATATTTTAGATGCAGCACTTTTGAACTGCAGACGTGGCTTACTTCTCAACAGCTGGCCAAAGTGGAGTGAATAGTCCTGCATAAGGTTTTTGATGTCATATCAGTGGCAATTATAAATAACCATAAACAGGTACATACATAAACATTTTTACCCAAAATTTTCAGAATGGCATTTCAAGGCTGTGCCCTTATGACTGACACTGTTACAAAAGATCTTCCAGAAAAAACACTTAGCTTGATAAACATAGGCTCAAATGGCTATGACAAGAAACAATTGTATAAAAGTTCAACCTGCCAAGCAGTGTATGCATGTAACAAAAGCTGGAACTAGACATTTAACAAAAAGGTGGTATAAGTAAAAGGTGGGAATAACAATGATGCTTTTTGTAATGTCTTTAAATGCAAATGGCCTCACAGATAAATACAAAAAGAAAGAGTAATGAACTATATTAAAAAATGTAGACTGCAAATAGCTGTTGTCCAGAAGACACCCTTGGAAAGCACTGAACATGGGAATTTGATAAAGGTTTTCAGGTTTGTTATTCAGCAGAATATCTTGGACAAAGGAAAAGAGGAGTACTTGACATTAATTGCAAGAGGAGCTTCAATAGTGACAGAAGATAAAGATAATAATGGCAGATTTGTAGTGTTAGGGGGCTACTGGCAAGGGAGGTGGGTTACACTGGCATTTACATCCCACCTAAAACTGCTATAATAGAGCTTAAGAAAATTCTGGGAGAAGTCCATTTTCAGCAAGAATATTAATTATAGGTGGGGATTGGAATTTGATTTGCAGCAATGAATGTGTGTCTGGGGGACCCAAAAGGGAGACTCCAACAAGAGAGGGTAGAGTTTTGAAGAAATGTATGAAAATATTTGGCATGGAAGATGGGAATTTCAGTAATAGGAGTTTGGAGTGAATTCACATATTCCAAGACATAAAAATGGGCTAAGCTAGACAGAATTTACATTTCACAGGAACATGCACATTTAATTGAAGGTTGATACTCACAAAGTAACCATTTCAGATCATGCACCAATAATAAACAAAAACACTGGTTAATGAAATAAAAATGAGACATTGGCACTTTCCCACCTATCTATTGAAGAGAGAGGAATTTAAGGCATGGGTGGTAGAAATTCAGGAGCTGTTAGATAGGATAGAAATTTCTTCTGAAAATAGAGTTGTATAGTGGGATAAAATTAAGGTGGAGTTTAAAAAAAGGTGGAAATAAAAGAAAGGGAGCTATGGTTAAGAACAAAAAATATTTAGTGGGGCTGACAAATGTTAAACGTATTGCAGAATATGGAGAATCTCACAGAAGAGGATCAACTGCAGAATGCTAGGTAGAAAACAAGGGTTTACCTCGATGCTATGCATGAGTTTAGAAAGATTGCTGTTAACTTTTTTTTTTTTTTATAACACTAGAGCACAAACTTTTAGCACAACAACTCAGGCAACAAAGTAGAAAGGGCTGTTGCCCAACTTAGGCAGCCTGAAACAAGGAAGGTAAAAAGAAATCCTGTAGAGGTATTAGAAATAGTCCTGAAATTCTACGAAAATCTGTATAAAGCAGAGAAATATAGAAATCAAGAAATGGTACAAATGGAAATGTTTATGAAATAATTAAATATGCCAATGTTAGAGGCAGATGAGGCTCAATTACTGGTAGAATAGGAAGAGATGAGATAAAAATTGTGATGTACAACCAGTCTACAGGAAACTTTCCAGGAAGAAATGGCATTACTGTGGAAGGTTGGAAGCCAGGAGGAAAAAAACTGAAAGATCTGGAAAGTTTTCTTTAACAGTATTTAAAGAGGGGGAGAAGTACCAATGTCCTGGAAGAAAGCAGTGGTAGCTGTACTATCTAAAGAGGGAAAAAAGTTGTCAGATCCAGCTTCAAACAGGCCCATTTCAATACCAAACCATGATTATGAAGTGTTCATGCCTATATAGGCTAAAAGAATGGCAAAGGTAATGCCAGAACTGATAGATATAGATCAGTGTGGCTTTGTAGAGGGGAGGTAAACATTTGACATTAACAGAACATAGACGATCCAGAGGGAAGCAGAATGCAAGAAAATATCATTGCTGTTGGCAGGTCTTGATGCAGAGAAAGCATTGACAGAGTAAACTGGGATTTTATGAGCAGGACAATGGAAACATTTGCATTTCCTGAAAAAAATTATAAGACTGATTAGGATATATGAGAGATCAGAGGCAAAAATTAAAGTGGGTGAGGTCCTCTTTGGTAATTTCTGCTTGAGCAGAGTAACCAGGTAGGACTGTCCTCTTTCTCATTTTGTATTTGCATTATATTTAGAACCACTGGCAAATAAAATAATGGACTCAGAAATTCAAGGATATAATTGGTATGGTAGTCAAAAAAAGCTGGCTTTATTTCCAGATATTTATACCAGACAAAACTAGACACACTAACTACAGTGTTGTGGAACATTTTGAGACAGTTTCAGATCTTTTCAGAACACAAACATTAATAAAGCTGAAACAAAGGCAACAGCTGCAAATTAAGCACCCACACACAAATTGGTTCAGGAATATCGATATTTATGGGGACATGATAAAACTAAGTATTTAAGAGTATCGATTAATAATTATTCTAGTGTGGCAGTTAATGATATGTGGGAAGAGACTAAACAAAAGATGATACAAAAACAGAAAAATGGAAGCTTTGTTATATGGATAATAAGATACAAGCAGTTAAAATGTTTTAGTCCCTTTAGTCTTGTACACAAGGTCAGGCACATTTTTATCAACCACAGAAGTTGTTGATAGTAATTAATAAGCAGTTGAATTACTATCTGGGAGGGGAAGACAGCAAGAGTCAAGTGGGATGAGCAGATTCTTCCAGCAGAACAGGGTGGATTGGGTTTACCCAATTTAAAGGGGTATTTCAGAGCTACACAGTTAAGACTCCTATAAGCAGCACAAGCAGAAAACTATATTTCAAAGTTTAAAGGGGTGATGAAATGGAAACAAGGAGAGACTGCGATTTTGGATGCAGGCCTTTAAGGAGAATAATAATCATACAGATTATATTCATAAAGTAACACAGTATTCTAAGAACTTAATCCGATGCTTTATTTAAGCACACCCTAGTATGTAAGGAAGCCAAATTAAATTTTTTTGTGCTGGAAGAAATTCCTTTGAACATTAGAGGAGGAGAATGGGAAGTGAGACTCGAGTTTAGAGAAGGGTTTTGGCAGCCAGCATTAGACTCAAATAGGTATCCGGGGTTAAATGGGCATGTATCTTTAACCCCAGTGCTCAAGCTGCGAGCAGCTGGGCTTTAAATGGTGGAGAATGATATCCTCATTTGTATTTATTGTTACAGCAATTGGCAGTCAATTTCCATCTCTTTTACTTTTTAAATGATTACATATTTATGTTTTAAATGAAGTTTAATGAGATACATTAGTATTCTATGGTCATTACATGATTTATCTTACAATTACCTTTTTTTTTTTTTTTAAATAAAAATGAGTTTTATTAGGGTTAATGAATAAATTTTACTTGTGACTGGCTAGCAGGTTAAGGAGATTATATACAAGGCAGATGAGAGTGGGTTGAACGTATAATCTGATGAAGTTCAACACAGAATGAAAAACGCGGTGATAAAGTTAAAGCATTTAATTTGACCTGTTATACCACATTTCTTTTGTAATAAAGTGCCTTGCCTGGTATGGTACTGTGTTTTGTGGTGCCTTTTTTGTATCTGATTTGGTTGGAGTCGTTCTCTTTTTGGCTCATGCTTGATTTTTTTTATTCTAAGAACTAAGCCAACAAGGGATTACAGAAAGGAGATTCTGCCAACAGCGATGACTGCAATTAGGGATACAGATAATAGGAAATAGGTGGCTTGAATTTATTGGAGAAAACTGGCAAAGGAACCAAGGTATTTGGGCAAATAACTAGAGATGGAAAGATGATAGAAGTGCAGGTTAGAGATTGCTTTCCATATCAGGGATTGACATCAGAGTATAGCCAAAAATAAATAAATATGGGGGTCCTAAATGAAAGACCAGCACTATTAGAGTTTTTAATACTCTAAAACAGAAGCTGACATTAAAAAAACGAATAATTAGTAGAGCATACAAAATACTGAATGATAACTATAAGAGTCAAATCAGAGGAGGTTAGAAAGGACTGGAAAGACAGACTAGATAAGCAATTCACAAAGAAACAATGGGATGATATATATTTATGTCTCCGAAATATGCAACAAAATCTAGAAGATTTAGGATTTTGCCTGGAAAGGTTTGCATAGATATTTCTATACTCGAAGTAGAGTCCAGAGAATTTTTCCTCAGGCAGACAGCAAATGTTGGAGGTGTGATGGGGAAGAAAGAGATA
This sequence comes from Protopterus annectens, assembly GCF_019279795.1. Taxonomy (NCBI): domain Eukaryota; kingdom Metazoa; phylum Chordata; order Ceratodontiformes; family Protopteridae; genus Protopterus; species Protopterus annectens. The sequence continues at coordinate 1,804,781,228 of NC_056728.1, forward strand.
ATTGGGAACATGTTTTCCGGGAGTGTGGTGAATTGGTGGGGTTTAAGGATTCCCTGCAGGATGCATTGTGAGATGCTGGGTGGGCAGATTGGCCTGATGAGGGAGACTGAGCTATGATGCAGAATTGGATTTGCTTAGGCTTGGTAAGGCTTTGTTGTGTCTAATTAAATGGTGGCTGCCAAAAAAGCAATTACTAGAAAATGGAAATCAAAATCTAAGCCTACTATACTAGAAGTACTTAATATAGTAACAGAGATAAAACAACTGGAATGGAGTTCTTTAGAAAAGGATAGGAGTAAATTACATATGAAAAAGTGGGAATTGTTGGAACAATACATACAAGGGAGGAATGAGGTTTAAAAGGCGGCAGGACTTAAATGAGCTATGTAATGTTTAGCTGAGAAAGATTGGGTAGATAGGTGATGTATAATGTTTGCAAATGGGTGTGTGTCACTATGGTTTTGTGATGTTAAATGCTTGCAGCTAGGATTGTGTTGGTGTGGTTTGTTTTCATTTGTATAAATGTATGATTGCTTATGTAGTAAAGTGATGGTTTAATAATGATGTTTCTTGTATAAAAAAATATGCAGGAATTGATTTATCTAATGTTGCTTAAGTTATATGATATGTAGCAATATATGTGAAGTAAAAGGTTTGTGTTAATTATAGTGCGATTACTTTTATACGAATGTAAATTTGCCTATGTCAGAAGTAATAATTCAATAAAGGTGTTTGGAAAAAAAAAAAGACCTGCAAAAATTCTCTCAGCAAAAAGTACAATGCAATCAACTGCAAGAAGGTTGTCTTAAACACAATGTTAAATGTAAAATTTCTAATAACTGATCATGCATATAATGGGTGATATCCACTGTATGTCTAATGCTTTGAATGGATAATCATCCCAGTTCTGTTCAAACTGAAAGCACAAAGACATTAAAAGCAAAAGCAATATAATATGCATGTTACATTCCAGACTTCTCAACCTTGCAGGCAAAGCAGTCACCAGTAAGGTGATACTGTTATTCAAAACTGATTTGTGTTTTCCCACACCTGCATGGTTATTCCTCCAAGAAAAACCTCTGACCATTAAGTGCATTTGCAGATTTAGCTCATCTCCCATGGTATATCAATGCATTTCTTCTCTCTTGCACAATCTCCCATGGTATCTCAATGCAGGTCTTCTCTCCTGCACAATCTATACTAAGGGCAAACCTAATATGATACATTATTACAGTCCAAGAACTTTGCAACTTTCCAGCAAACAACAGTCTGCTCAAGCTATAGCTTCATATCCCACAACAATGACTACATGGAGCAACAGTTCACAAATCTAATAATGTTTTTTCAGTTTTCAACAACTGAACACTGAGGGATAACCTCCCAGCCAGTATCAATGGTGCTCTAGACAACCAGGACTTTAAAACTAAACTTCACAGCCCATCGTTGCTAAACTTCAACCTACTCCTGCTTTTCCAAATAGCAATAACCGAAACCATAATGGCATCCCTCTCCTACTAGCTTTGTTCTAGAAAGCCATTGCAATGGATTGCTGTGATTTCAGAGGTAGACTTGTTATGTATATTAGATTACACTCTTAACTGTCCAAATATAACAATCTACGGAACACAGACTGGAAAATATGAATGCCGCTTGCTTTGTTCAATATATAAACGTCTGTCTTTTGAGTCTCTGAAATGCATTAACCAAAGTATACTGGAATCTCTGAAAGCATTAGTCTGTGTCTATGTATGAAACTATGCAACACATACTTACTAAAATATGCTCTATATTTACTCATTACTCCAACACTAAGGCAGAAATCGATCCACTACAAACAATGCACTACTCCCATCCACAAACATTTAACTACATACGCCACACCTTAGGAAATAGTGACCTCTGATTACATTTTAGGTGCCCTAGAACTGCACAAAACCATTCATATCTTTATCTACAATTAACTACTATATTAGCACTACACACAATCTCGGAATATGCTTTATGAAATCCCTTGAGGCACTTAACACAGCCTTTAATCTTTTTTGTATGCTATAGGGAAACAAATTTTATTTAGGAACAGACAATTCTGTTCAACTGCTCCCATTCAACATTGTTTCACGTGCCTCCATAACTGTCTTTGGTTATTACAAGATATTAATTTTCTATTAAATTTTGTTAGGTAAACGACAGTAAAGTGGCCCAAAACAGTACCGCTTTAAGCCCTCATTATGAAACAAAAAAATGAAAGCATAAGATTTAGTCAGCTACAAAACTGGGGAACACTGATTACACATTGGGTAGTCATGGTCGAAACTCGTACAAATGGCAACAGCATAAACTGCAGTGGAAAGCAAATAGTATGTAGACATAACTCTAAGATTACCACATTTAAATTTGCCCTACAATACCATTTTAATCTCCCTACGTCTTCTTACCGCCACTTCTAAGGATATGCTGTCACTTCACAAGACACATCTATCCCTAATGATTAAAATGTTTACATTTCCAGCTTTTGTGCAAGAATAAGGATACATCAACCTGTAAACAAAACCAATATTCATCAAAAGGCTGTTTACAGTAAAGACAGGCTGCTGTCAGGGCATGCTGGAAGCTAGGCACTTACAATAGGAACATCAGACACCGGATGCTGTTGGTTGACATGTGACCACCTGGATCTAGCCACTGTGCCTCTGGTGGAAGCAACCGTCCCACAATTTGCCTTGATGCTTTGGTTTTCTAACCACCGAGTGGCTTGATAGCCAGCCAGCCATGGCAGAAATCCCCTCTATCCCCATCATAATATTCTTCCTCCTTTGTGCATCCTTCTCCATTTTTTGTTAGTCTAACCCTGCCTATCACCATGTTCTACCCTCAGTGTGTACATGCCTATCCACTGCCCTCCCAACCCTTTTTCCATGTACTTCCACAATCAGCGCTATATCTGTTGTCAACTGCATTTCTCCAGCTATACCTTCTCAGCATGCTTTAATACATTTTCTACCTCCCTGCTTTTATACCATCTAAAATAGGGCTCATTTTACACCCAAAAAAACTTTCACTCCCCAACCTTTAATACATCACAATCACCCTTCTGTGATTATTTCAACTCAAAGTTCTCCCTGTCCACATTTTCTAACCCATTTCTTCCCCCACTTAAGTGCTGTACAGGACTTGTTTGTATACACCAACACTGGTGGGCTGGACAAGTGTTCGTTGCAGCTATATGTTAGTACATTACACGCACTTAACTCTGACTCATTAGCTTGCCTTAGCTATGACACCAGTCATGTCATCCAAACATGCTTCTCTACTATTACTTATACTGTACTGCATCCCAGCACACACTATCCCATTACAACTGTCTCTGTATACAGTTGCTATCGGATTATCTCGGCAATGCTTTGTCCAGGAATCCTAGGCATTCTGCTTTTCCACAAAAAAAAAATTAACTGATCTCTTTATCTATGTGCTTGCCACACCTTGTGCAGAAGACTGAATTTGTTTAGGTTACATCCACTTTGCAAATGCATCTGCCTCGGGTCCAATCATTTTCAGAACTTATGTACTCTAATGCCTTCCTATGAGGTCTGTCAAAATCTTACAGGTACACCAGCCTGATATGCTGTCTGCTAGTTCATCCACATCATCTTGGGCTTGGCTCCATGCTGCAGAGGAATGGAGCCATTACCACAACTCAGATGAGTTCAATTAGTGGTCCCAGCAGGATGTCAAGATAAGAAGGGGTGTGCCCCGCTTGCCAATGCTTTGAGAATGATGTACTGAACACATACAGAAGTGTAGTTTCTTTGGTGAAGACGGTACAAGCCACTTCCCATGCTTGCGGGAAGGAGCAGGGCTGTTTGTTGGAAATACCCTAGTGGAAGGGAGTGGACAACCAAGCATTTACTGGGAATATAGGGCTTAAGCAAAGGTCCTCAAAATCATCCCTAATCACTCCCAGCTGACCATCACCCCAGTCATGGGGAATGATTGTGCTGATTTGCTGGGTGGGGTAAGAGACAGCCAGTTTATGGGGTGAGGAAGTGTCTCAAAATTATTGCACATTCAACTGCTTACAATTTTCTCTAGCCAACACCTTTTGAAGTAAACATAGAAATAAAACAAGTTTATGAAAAATGCTTTCATGTTATTTCATCCCACCTGTCAGCTTTTCCAGAAAGAACATGTGCTGGAAAATGTACTAATCAAAGCACAGCAAAGGGTGTTGTCAGCATCCTGGCAAAATGTTTTATATGGAACCCTCCCTGCACTGGCAATTAATGCAAAGGATTAAGGTCATCTACCAAGTCTAGAGTTTGACTCCATCAGTCTCCATCTACATATTGTGAGACTATGAGCAGGTCGCAAGCAGACAGTGCTCTGGGGAAATCAGGAAACTAAGCTAGGCTCCTCAATGGCTTGGTAGGCCACATGCCTTGTAGCTACCTATGAAACTATAACTAATACACCAGCCCTTACCAAAGAAAAATGCCATCATAGGCCTAGTATGACCAAACCAGGAAACAAAAACAGAACTTTATCAAAACGTTGATCCATGTACTGTCTAACCAGTCCTTAAACCTAAAGGTGCACATACACAAGTTAAAAATGGTTTAATTTAACTTTCAGTGCATGTGTACATTAACAAAATAAGACTATTAAAGTGTTATAAGCCTGTCAGACATTTTCAAAATGTGCTCCTCAACATATGAGATTTGATGAAAGCTTTCCAGACAATAAGGAAACTGCTGAAACTGTCCAGATAGTCAGTTTTGACACATAAAAGAACTGGGAGATTTTAGTGTTCACGATTACAGCTTCACTTTTATCAACTCGGGTATAATAAGTTCTGTAGTGTGCTGTGTATCTGGTTTGAACCAGGAACTAAGTGAAGCGGAGCTGTTGAGCTAAAGAAATCATACAAATGAAAAACTTACCTTATCATGAAAAACTATTTCTCTCCTTCACACAACCTTCTGTTCTCCTTGGGCAGTAATAGATGCAATCCATTCATCCTTTTCATACCTGCACATACGGAAAATAACATTCAAAATATTAGCTATTGACTTGTAAGCACAGAGATCAAGGCAGGGGTACAACATCCATTTACGTTAAAATACTACTTAACTTAGTATGCAGCAGTCACCGTGCATCAAGAATGTACTAGAGACTGTCTGGATCCTCTTCCACATAAGCATCCTACTTATCAGACAGATCTCTTAAGGTTAAAGCAGCTTTTGCAGAGGATGTAAAATATATTTCACTGATTTATGTCATTTTACTAACAGTACGTTAACACCACAGAAACTTTGTATAGTAATGCAGCATGCAAGTCAATCCATACACCATGTATTAGTATGAGCATTCATTCACCCCTTTAGCTCTCCTCCCAAGAAACTATGCCTAGACCAGTTTTACTAAAGTCATGTATTAGTGTATTACAATGTGCCCTACATATTAGGCTGGCTTCTGAAGTCATTTATTGGGTACATTACTGTTATATCCTGGTAAATAAGGAAACCACACGGTTTATGGAGTTGTAAGGCCTTTCTTTATTAAGAGCCTCCAGGTGCGCACCCATGCTTCTTCACACAACTTCTGCCAGTCATACATCCACCAGAACCAACAAGTTACCAGAGAATACAGAACCAACAGTACATGCTGAATTCCCCACAGCGCCCCTACAGTACAACAACCACATTACCAGCCCGAATACTACATTCCTCCCCTTTTAAGCTAAGACATACTGTCTTACATAAGCAAAACTAGGGAACAAGTTCCACAATGCATTTAATCATTTACTTGTAAATAACAGGCTAGTTATTAACTGGTTACCATACCATCTACTATTTTTTTAGGCTGGTAATCTATACATGCACTTTTGTTAACATTGATAGTCCTTCAAGTAACTAGGTTTAACCAGCACACGCTTAGAACGGCGCAGTGGTACCACCTTAGGTGACTCCGGTGTCACTGTTACCACTTCAGGTATCGGTGTGTCCTTCCCTGGAACGGTTGGATCCTCAGAAACCTCTCCTTCCATGTTCTGGCGGTCTCCCTCAATTTGCGATCCTCCTGCCACTGCGAGCCCTGGTTCCGAACTTAACGGTAGTTCCGAGGCCAGCAGTTCCATGGCATCCTTCTGTTCGCTCTGTAGAATTTGGTCTACATGTCTCCTCACCAAGAAATCTCCATTCAACCTCACCTGGTACGATAATGGACCTGTACTCTTGACAATGAACCCTGGAATCCACTTAGGTCCATAACTGAAATTTCGCGTCATCACTGCATCTCCTTCCAGAAAACTTCGCTCTCTCCGTCGTCTATCATGACATTCTTTTTGCCTCCACTGGGTCCCCTCCACCTTAGCTCGGACATTAGGATACACTAGATCCAACGTGGATCTCAACCTCCGTCCTTGCAACATCTCGGCAGGTGACAAACCCATGGTAGATTGTGGTGTAATACGGTAGTTGAATAACACCCTTGATACTTTTGCTGTTATACTTCCTTCTCCAGACTTCATCATTGCTTTAAAAGTCTGCACAGCTCTTTCAGCACAACCATTCGTAGCTGCATGGTAAGGTGCTGATGTGATGTGTACGATGCCATTTTTTCTCAGAAAACCCTTGAACTCTTCACTCGTGAAACATGAAGCATTATCGGATACAATAGTCTCTGGCAGTCCTTGACTACTGAAACTCCTCCTCAAGCATTCAATGGTAACGAGAGAAGTGGGTGTCTTGACTTGATAGGCATCCATCCATTTCGAATGAGCATCCATGATTATCAAAAACATGGCCCCCATGAAAGGTCCTGCATAATCTATATGAAGTCTCTGCCAAGGTCTACTCGGCCACTCCCATGGATGTAGTGGCGCCGCCACCGGCAAGTTGCGATGTTGTTGACATATTTTACACTCATTCACAACGACTTCAATCTCGTGGTCCAACTTGGGCCACCAAAAATAACTTCGGGCTAAGGCCTTCATTCGGGTAATGCCCACATGACCTTGGTGCAACTGCTGCAACAGTGCCCTTCTTCCTGGGGACGGAATTATCACTCGTGCCCCCCACAATACGCATCCATCTTGTACACTCAGCTCTGTTTTCCTCACCTCATAAGGTCGAAAAACTGGATCCGTTTGTTGGACTGGCCAGCCTTGCTGAACCCACTGAAACACTCTAGCAAGCACCGGGTCTTTGTGTGTCCAAACACTCAGTTCTCTGGCAGACACCAATGTGATGTCTTCCATCATCAAAACTCGGTCCTCAGCTTCCTCTTCTTGGATATGCCCTGGCATCGGCAAACGACTTAGTGCGTCTGCATTACTATGGTGTTTCCCAGGCTTATAAACAATTTTGTATTCATAAGCTCTCAACGTTACAGCCCATCTCTGAATACGGGGAGAAACCATCTGCGGTACTGCTTTCATCTCGTTGAATAATGACAACAAAGGCTTATGATCAGTGCAAATAGTAAACTTCGTCCCATAGAGGTATTTGTGAAATCGCTTGATTCCAAACATGACAGCTAAACCCTCTAACTGGGAATAGTTTGACTCCGCTGGTGTCAAAGTTCGTGACATGAACCCAATGGGTCTCTCTTGTCCATCTGGCATCCGGTGTGCCAACACAGCCCCTAATCCATAGGGTGAGGCATCACATGACAAAATTAAGTCCTTGTGACTATCGTAGTACACCAAAACCTCTGAAGATTGCATTAGTTCCTTTGACTGTTCAAACGCTCTGTCCTGTTCCTCTTGCCACGACCACTGAGCCTCCTTCCTTAACAACTTATGTAAAGGAGCTAACAGGGTTGACAGATTTGGCAGGAACCTGTTATAATAATTGAGTAAGCCTAAATAGGCTTTCAGTTCTGTAACATTTGTGGGTGCTGGTGCCTGTTGAATGGCTTCCACTTTATTTGGCAGGGGGTGTAGGCCTGATGCATCCACCTTGTAGCCCAGGAATTCTGCTTCCTTTGCCATGAAAGCACATTTACTCCGTTTCACCCGTAGGCCTGCCTCACGCAGTCGACTCAGCACCTCATTCAGCGTCTCCAGATGCTCTCGAATGTTCCTACCCGTCAACAGGATATAGTCTAAATACACAGCCACCTTTGGAATTCCTGCCACTAGTCCCTCCATTATTCTCTGGAAAATAGCTGGACTCGAGGAAACCCCAAAAGGTAAACGATTGACTTGGAACAAACCTTTGTGTGTGTTCAGGGTAACATACGCCTTTGACCCTTCTTCCAGCACTACTTGTTGATATGCCTGACTGAGGTCCAGTTTACTAAACCTTTCACCTCCCGACAACTTTTCAAACACATCCTCCACCTTGGGCAAGGGATACTGCTCCAGCTTCGAGACTTGGTTCACTGTTAACTTATAGTCACCACATATACAGCACCATCTGGCTTTAATACTGGAACAATTGGTGCGGCCCATTCCGCAAACTTTACTGGTTCAATTATACCTTGCTTAGTGAGTCTCTCTAACTCAAACTCAACTTTCTTCTTCATCGCATATGGTACAGGACGGGTTTGTAAAATCTTGGCGTTACGTTTTCTTTCACGTGTATCTTTGCTGGTGGACCCCTCCAGGTCCCCAGTTCCTCTTTAAATACTTCTTCATTGTTCTCAAGCACCTCTTGCAAGGTCAGGCCCGGCTGTTCTACCTTATGGAGCTGTAGGCAACCCATGTTTAGCTCCTTTAACCACACCCGGCCTAGCAGGTTTGGTCCCTTACCTGCTACCACCATGACTGGCAACTCTTTGACTTGGTCTTTATATTTTACCTTCATTTTCACCATTCCCAACGTGGGAACTATTTCACCCGTATAGGTTTTCAAAGTCACTGAACAGTCCTGCAGCTTCAGAGCTTCTCAGGGCCATAACTTCCCATACTCAGCCTTTGACAGAACTGTCACACTACACCCCGTATCCACTTCAAACTGCACCATTTTACCATTTAAGTCCAACTGGGTTTTAATGGGATCAACTCTTTCCCACTTGGCCTCTTTCACGTTAAACATTGTGAACACTTCTTCGGCTTCCCTGGTTTGTTGATCTGTAACTTCACGCATGTGGTGTGCATACTGCCGTTTTATTTTTCGGTTTCCTTTCCTTTCCATCATACTGCTTTTTTCCTCCCCCTTTTTCGGCTGGTCCCGAGAGGGTATTGAGCGGCACATTTTCTTTACATGGCCCTTTTTCCCGCAAGCATGACATTTTACAGTTAAAAAACGACAGTTCCGTGACAGATGTTCACCTCCACACCTGTAACAAGCATACTGACCAGACTTCCCTTGTAAATTCTGCTCCATGACCACTTTATGCACTGGTAGCGGGGTCGCACTCCTGCTTCCAACCCCTTCCGTGGTTTTCTGTTGTAAATCACGAATGTCTTTAGTCGCTGTCTCTATGGCCTGTGCCAACTTCAAGGCCTTTTCAAACGACAAGTCAGGCTCCGCTAACAATCTGCGTTGTATGCGGTCGTCTGCAATGCCACATACGAGCCTATCTCGTAGCATTTCGGTAAGTCTGTCCCCATAATCACAATGTTGTGCCAGTTCCCTCAACACTGCGACATACTCCATTACCGTTTCATTAGCCATTCTAGTCCTTGAATTTAACTTGAACCTCTGGACTATTGCACTCGGCTTCGGGTTATAATGTGACGGAAGTAAACTCGTCAACTCTGAACGATTTGTCCCCCGGTTTATCCGGACTCAATAAGTTCCTCATCAGACTGTACGTCTTACTGCCCACCGAGCTTAGCAATATGGCTCGCTTCCAAGCCGCTTCCATTATCTAGTTTGCCTCAAAAAAATGTTCCAACACTTCACAATACTCCTCCCAGGTCTGTGTCTGACAGTCGTATGCAACTAGTGACCCCAACATGGAACCCGACATCACTCCAGTAGGCCCCGTCTCTTCGTCATCCGACATGAACTGCAGCCCACCAGTTTACGCGCAGCGGACTCGGAGGCATCCCATCCTCTCGTCGCCAATATGTTATATCCTGGTAAATAAGGAAACCACACGGTTTATGGAGTTGTAAGGCCTTTCTTTATTAAGAGCCTCCAGGTGCGCACCCATGCTTCTTCACACAACTTCTGCCAGTCATACATCCACCAGAACCAACAAGTTACCAGAGAATACAGAACCAACAGTACATGCTGAATTCCCCACAGCGCCCCTACAGTACAACAACCACATTACCAGCCCGAATACTACAATTACCATTTCTGTTCAGATACAGTAGCATGCAACATTTTTACACATACTTTTGCACATTTCAGATGTAGTCAGTTTCCAAAGCAAAAAAGAAACCAAATCGCTTATCACTTGATATAAATTAAGTAGGAATATTGTCTATTCAGCTTACATCTTTCACCATTTACTCAATGTCCTCTAAATACAGGACATGTAAAATGGTGGAGGATGCAACCTAAAAGCATTTACAATTGTACCCCCACAGAGAACAATCCACTGAACAGAGTGGTATTTCAAGATTCAACTAGAAATTAAACAGATGCAATTTAAAAGAAAGAGGAGGAACTTTCAGGTTTTCTTCATTTTTGGAGTGAAAATGTACATTTGGTTGGTTCGGGATGTTCTACTATGACAGTGTGTGACCCTTAAATCCATACTCTCTGGAAAAGGATCGTACTCTTACACCCAGGGTTGCCACCCCTTCATACTGGCATGCCTGTTGCATGGGGATGCGTGGATCTTAACTGCCACCACTGTTCACTGTGTCTGTGTTTTGTACAGGTTACAGCCTATCCCTTTGCAACTTGACATCTTAGGGAGGCATATATGGCAATGCTCAATGAAATGACTCTGCCTGGGTCCAAAGGGAGACACTTTCAGTCCCACCTACCCACTTAACCAGGCAGCCATTTCTCTGTTCAGTCTGCAACAGATCTGAGCGGCCTTGTCCACCAGCAGTGAATACCCTTCATCTTCCTCTAGGGAGGTAAGTTAGGGATTGCCTTGCCATTTCTACTGCTCCCTATGCTGGCACCAGCACTCACCACAGCTGTAGCCAGGGCTCTATCCATCTACAACTGAGCTCTATCCCTCTACAACAGAGCTAGGGTTAATGTCAAGACTTTCTCAAAACAGCAAATGGGTTAAGTCATTTGTTAATGTCAAACATTATGCTTTTATACACAAGTACAGGAAGCACAGGGACAGACAAAATCCTCACAGATTTTAGCCTGGCACAGATAAGGGACTCTCAAATTCATAAGGCAGTTTTCAAAAACTGAGAAACTGGAAGCTCTTGTTTATAACTAGTAAGATGCTAAGATACAAGCAGTGGAAATGTTTTAAGTCCCTTTAGTTGTACATGTATGCTGGACCGACACGCACAGACTATTGCATTTTGTATTTTATATATATATATATATATATATATATATATATATATATATATATATAATTTTTATTTTTTTTTTTTTTTTAAATCGGAGAAGTTGTGGACAATAATAAAAAGTAGAAAATGTATCTGGGAAGAGAACAGGTCATTAAGTGGGACAAACTGATCCTCTTAATAGAGCAAGGTTTAGGATTATCTGACTCAGATATTTTAGAGCTACACATAGAATTCTAACCCTCTGCTTGTTGATTGTAAATTAAGTGGTGATTGGGGGAGGGGGTCCAAGAAATAAGGAGAGTGTGGGATTTTGTATGAGGATCCTTAGAGAACTACCACCATACAGATTATATTCAATAAAGGTGTAGAAAATAGGCAACAGCAGACTGGAATTTTGTTGCTTGAAAGTATTTGCTTAGGTATTTTTATACCTCAGTAGAATTCTTCCTCAGGTAGATAGCAAATGTTGGCGGCATAATGTGGAAGAAAGAGGTAACCGAATATCTTGCTTGGGTCCGTGATAAGTTTGCAGGAAACTTTTAAAATCTACTGAGTACTTTGCCAGGAATATGCAAGGAGCAAATGACTAAGGAAAATCCTTGTTGTATTAAAAAAAAAAAAAAAAAAAAGGAAGAAATATTTGAATTCTACTTACGACATAGGCAATCATACACTTATATAAATGAAAACAAACCATATTGACATTTTCAGTTGCAAACATTATACATCACTATAATACAGCCTATTGTCAAACATTACATAGTTCATTCAATGTCTTATTCCCACAGTTCCTATTTTTGTGTGCAGTTTTCCCCTACTCTTGTCTAAAGATCCCACTTCCAGTTCTTTTCTCTGTTACTATATTCACTGCTTCCAGTACAGTTGGCTTTATATACAACTTCCATTTTCTAGCAACTGCTTTTTTTAGCAGCCACCAGAATTAGAAGAAAGGATTCTTTTGTGCTGTGTCACTGAACAGGAATTGCCTAGATACAGTAAGTTTAATTCTGATGGGTGCCAAAAAAGCAATTACTAGAAAATAAAAATCAAAATTTAAACCAACTGTATTTTATGTATTGATTGTAAAAAATAATATAACTGGAAGTGGGATCTTTAGAACTGGAAGGAGAAAATTACATAGAAATAAATGGTACTTGTGGGAATAATACATGCAGAATAATGGAGGAGGAATGAGGTTTAAGGCAAGAATTCAGCAATTTTTGTAATGATGGACTGAATGTCAGTTATAGAGAACGTGTATAATGTACGTAAATGAAAAAAATTGATATGGTTTGCTTAATTTTCTATTACTGCATGTATGTCTATCTTAAGTGATAACTTAATAAAAGGCATTAAAAAAAAAAAAACACCCACACACACAAAATGCTATTCAAAGACCATGCTGCATGTTTGGGTCTGAATACTTCTGCAATGTGTCAATGTTAGAAACCCACACCTTCCATATGAAATGCTGACATAGTTATATTAGTAATTATAAAAGTCAAATCCTCAGCTTGCTAACCTTATCAGCCTAACTTCAGTATATTACAGTATATGTACTGCTCAAAAGGGTAGGTTTACAACAGAAACATCTGTTATGAAATGTTTTGGTCTACATCTGCAGATAAGTGGAATATTTGCTATATCAGTTTATTTTTCATTCCCTCTCTAGAAGAGCGTGTGTGTGTGTGTGTGTGTGTGTGTGTGTGTGTGTGTGTGTGTGTGTGTGTGTGTGTGTGGGGTTAATCTGATTTACACCTCCAGAGTCAGGAGATCCATACCAGCATGCAGACACTGTGTAGAGTCTGAATGTCCTCAAAGCATGCTGGCTGATTGGGTATAACTTTTTAATCTAGCTATGGGCATGACAAAGTGTCCATAAACTAGCCAGTGATCTGGTGTACAAACTAAACACATACAGCCTTTATCTCATGTAGACCATTTTCTTTAGCTGTTGAGGTCATGTGCCTCTTGGATTTAGTCTTCCCCCTTTCTTTAGCTGTTGAGGTCATGTGCCTCGGATTTAGTCATCCCCCTTTCATTTCAGATGTATCAAGATATTCTGTTCCATGTTTTTATTATTCTGCATTTTCTTGTCAATTAAGCCACTTGTCTGAATTTGCATCATACCATATCTATGATGTGTATAAAAAAGTAGCCATTTCAGCTTCTTAACCACACCTTTCTTGATACAGACTTGATAGTCCTAAAACATAATAATTTGCCTAGTTGGCCAATAATGACATCATATAGTATTTTTACAAATGGCTAACAAGTTGCATGCTAAACTCTTAGTATTATGCTGCAACTGCAGACAATTACTTACGTCGAGTACTTGTGTACAAGTCAGATAAGGGTAAATTAACATTACATACACACTTCTTACTGCAGTATGACTCACGGTGTCAATTTAGGGCAGAAGAAGTTACTGTCCCACCGTGTCATTCAGTCTTCTGGTAGTAACTACTTTTGCAGCAACAATTATGCATAATGAAGCAATTAAAATCAGGAAAGAGATTAAAAATATTGTCATTTGGATACAACTGAGTAGAAGAGATGTTAAAGGAGGATTCGTCCTTCAGATGAGATGTTAAACTGAGAACCCATCTGCCTGAACTAGTGACAGTTCAGTGGATGTAAAAGATTCCACAACACCTGTCGAAGAGAGTAGAGGAAGTTCCCAGATGCCCTGGCCAAATTTCCCCAAGTAGTACAAATACTACCTCCCGTCTCCCCTGATTCAAACCTACTAGCCAGTTGGGATTAACACAGTCAAAGGATAAATAAAAGATGGCACTAGTCTATTTATCAATTTAATTACTGGCATTTAACAGGAAAGTCTAACTGGATACATTTGTCCACTTTCAGCAGCAGCACAGGTAGAACTCTCCATAAGTATAACAGAATATACTTATAAATAGTTGAGAACTGACATATTGCAATATATTGCAAACACAGACTAATACAAAATAGTTAAACAAGACAAGTAGAATACACATCAGTAAAATAAGAAGCATTGAAACACGCTGACGTAAGCAAATTCATTACTCACAAAGCAAGTGTCAGTAGAACATTACAGGAGGTGAGAGAAGTATTTTGTTAGAGGTGATAATTGAAGTAGATGTGGGAGGCAGGTGAAAGAGTAAAAGCAAAATTAAGAGAAATGAGAAAAGCAGGGAAACAGTAATAGGTTTTATATAAATATATACAATATAAATTTACATGTATATTTAAATTTACAGGTGTGTGTATATGTCTGTCAGATCGACTTTTTAGAAACAATATTGAAGAGATCATAAGAGAGAGTTTCTGAAAACTTCACAAACACAAAAACGTACCTTTTATTTACATGTTTGCAGGGGAGAAAGCCCCCTGCACCCCTGCAAATTATATACACTAACTCAGAGATCACACTACAGTGCAAGTTTCCCAATCTATGCTGTACCGCAATCGCCATTTTAAAGCTTCTCATTTTCAAAAGCTCAATCATATGGTTAACTATATGGAATTAGAGTTTCTGAAAACTCGATTAACTGATAAGGACCCATTTAGGTATTGCAGAAGCAGGAGCTGTAATTAGGATATTTCTAGGGAGTGTCAAATGCTGACAATGGTTCTGGTCTAAAATAAAGCAAGCCATACACCATACTAGGAATGCTGTAATGCAGAGAATGACTTGCTAAAAACTGCTGATGCAAAGATCAACTGCAGATGTTCAGCATTATATCACAGCTTTACTAGCCTAAAAGCTAGGAGGGCCACAGTCTGCCAAGGGTATGACCATCCAGACAGCTTTTCAAAGTTCAAAGTAACCTTCCATGAACCCTAATTACCAAGAGCTTGAGCAAAGCTAAACATAAAAGCCATTTAGAGCAAAACAAAAAAAAAAAAAACCTTCAGAGCTTTCTTGCCACCAAAGTCATCTCCTTTTGCAGACTTTGCAATACTGATGGTCCTACAAGGCTGCAAGTGCCCTTTGGGGAGAACCTTCTGCTACTTTGCTTTTCTGAAGAAAACTACATTTTTTTTCCGAGAAATATTTTTAGCTGGGAAAATAATTTTTTTCATACTGTTACTGCTTTTCAGTGGAAAATACTTGTAAATATTTGTGTGACCACGCTTTTTTTTTACATTTATTTTTTTGTATTTCTGTGTTATGGGCAGGAATTTGAGCTTTTTTTTGTATTTCTGTGTTATGGGCAGGATTTTGAGCTTTTTTTTTTTGGGGGGGGGGCTGTCTTTACCTGAAAATAAATTTGTATAGCAACTCTTCCAGGCTTTACCAGTTTTCTAGGCTCCCCTCCCTATGAAGCCAAGGAGCAGCTACCCGTCTCCTGGAGTCTTCCTTCCCCATCTGCAAGAAAAAAAAGAGGTCTTAGGCAGGCTCCTTCACTACTTAGCATCCAATAGATAGATGACTCTGCTGTGGCTGGATTTGGAGAAGATCCAAGTCCCTCTGGTGTAGCCCCTACAATTAAGGGCCAGGAGTTGAGTCCTCTGCATGCATTCAGAGAATCACTCCGGCTGGTCTTGGGTGAAGGAGTGTGTGAATGTCTACAACATTGCTGAGCAGGAAATCCTGAATCCTGGGATGGTGTGCCTGATTTGGACAGGTTTTTATTCTCTTCATGGAGACCCCCCCCCCCAAGAAGCGAGAGCAGAAAAGTAAACAGTAAAACAAAACAAAAAAAAAACTCTACCCATGTCAATTTCTAGGGACAAAGAAGACTTGCTTGGATTTGCTAGGAAACTGGTCAAATTAAAAGCACAATTGAATGCCCCAACTCCTCTTCTGGAAAAAAAAGTTCCCTCTACCTATTTTCAGAAAACAAGAACTGCACAGTGAATACTGTACTTCACTGTTTTCTTCACAAGCTAAAGATTCTGTTGCTTCAGATCTCCCCTCCAGAAGGCTTATCTGAAACTCTAAAAATGAAATTCCTATTTAAGTACTATGATCTTTTATAGATATATATTCCACACCATGCAACTGTCCTTCCTGCTTTATCTGATTTAGAGGAACTTTTTTCTGATAGCTTACAGTTCACCTGACAAGTCAACCCCCTACTCCCAGAAAAGTAGGACAGATTTACACAAGATACCTCAGACTCCTATTGTTTTTCCAACACTGAAGCACACCCTACATTAATTTCTGTATATAAAATGTTTCAGCTAAGCAGACTGCTACTGCTTATCCCAGTCCCTCTGACAAGGGCTGGAAACTGACAGATTTGGGAAGAAAGTGTGTCATTTTGTGACATTTTTGTCTGTTCTCATGAAGTCCCCTTGCTTGCTGTTGAGGGACGAAAGAGCTTAATCTATTTTTTGTGATTTAGTCAAACACAGCTGTTCAAATGATCTGGATTTAAAGTTTTGCATTTTGGAAGCATGAATTCGACTTTACTCTGTGGAACTACACAAGAGGTTTTGCTGTTTTAAGAGTCTGTCATTTTAACATTCAGAATTTTAAACTACCAGTCTAAAGTTATTTCTCTCTTAGGAGAACATGAACAGTTAACAGTTTAACACAGAACAAGAAAGGTTAAGATTTTTTTGAATACCTCTGTTTTATCTGCTTATGTAAAACATTTGTTAGTGTTCAGTGCTGCTAACGAATGTCTCCTGAGTTGCTGCTGCTTCAGTGTCAGTCATGAGACTATTCGCTTTGTTACATTCTCAAAATGTAATAGATGTTAAGACTGAAATTTTAAACTCTTCCCATACTTTAAGCTTTTTGTACAATTTAGGCATCTCATTCTAAGCATACTACTTATGTTTTTATAAACTGTTTAACTTGAGTGATTGTAGATCACATTGTGATGGTGTAATTAAATATGTTTGACAAACAAAAATTCTCCCTGGACAATGAGGTTCTTGTTGGGCCCTTTTGCAGTGGAGGTTCTTAATGATTTGATGAGAGGGGAAGTTGAGTCTTGGGATGACCATTCTTATAAACCTTCCTTTTTTTTTTTAAAACCAAATAAAAATTCCTTACACCTCTGATCCCTTCTACAAATAGGGTAATTTAATTAGCTAAGTGCCAATAAACAGGATTTCAAATGGTAGGCAAGCACCAAAAAAGAAAATGAAAGTCTCCCAAAATAAAGGGCAGTCCAAAAAGTCAGAATGGATATCTGCCTCTTCAGGAATATAGACAATCGCTATCTTCTATAATTGGTCTGATCAAAACAGAGTAACATCCTTTTGGGATGATTACTAAATTACTAAATTAGTAAGACCCCAAAAGTTCCTAACCAAAAGGATGGAAAAGTCCCAATCAAGAGTGGATGGAAGATCTAGCCCTTTATTTAGTGTCTTAGGTTAAAGAAGGGAAAACTTTAGTCTTCCTTACCACTGAGCAAGGGTACTGGCAAAGCAAGAATGGTCCAGAGACTCAGTGGCCTTGGAATACCTATAAAAGGAATAAGTGAGAGTTTAGTGTAAAACTTCTTGTAGTGTAGGATTAGAAAGCTCAGTTTGAGACTTGGGATTCTGTTACAAATCTCAGTTCTGTCTAAACAAAATACAAGGTATTTTGTGCATCGCACAGCAGACCACCATTTAACTCCATATTACTAGGACTTTTTTTTTTATATATACGTAGGTTGTTGAAGAGATCCCCCAAAACATATCATATGTCAAACATGGACTCCCAAAACTCAAATGTATTTTCTCTGTTAGAGGAATACTTTTTAATTTGACATTTAAAAGGATGACTAACTGCCTAAGTTTTACTACACTAGGAATTATAGTGTGTGCAAGTTATTTGCCTGTCTGGTGAATGGTCTTCTATAGTTTAGTTTCAGTTTATTTTTGTAGTAGTTAGGATTGCCAGAATTTTATTAATGCTATTGATTTTTTTTTTACTTAATCTTTAAGGTGTCTAGACTGTGGGGTTTGACAGAAAGGAAAACTCCAGTTAACTTAATGCAATTTTTTTTTTCATTTTCTTAGTGTCGAGGAATGTAACTAGATAAGTCTCTAACTTCAAAAATATTTAATTCAGAGCCATATCTAGCCACATTCCATGAAGGTAGGCCAGTTTAAAAGTCATTAAGGAGCACTCTGCATAATGCTTTTCCTTTCTGAATACCCAACCAAGGCCAATTTACTGGCAGCACCAATTTCTATTTGGTTAGTCATAGTCTGAGTTTTATTTTACACTATACCATTTTTCATTTTAATATGAATCTTATTTTAACAGGGCTGATGGGCTTCCCCTCTTACCATAAAATGCCTGTTCATCAATTTAAAATTGCTGTACACAATCTTTTCAATGAACGGGATGATTACAGAAACTTGGAAATGGGTGAAAGTAGAATACTGAGGTTAAGGAACCTTGTAACATGGTACTGTGCAATTTCAGAATGAGTATGCTAGAAATGTAAGGGAATGCAGTCTCCCATCATGAAGGCTTACACCCCCCATCAAAAAGAGGAAAAAAAAAAAAAACACCACACACACTGGTTTGGTGCTTTTACTCTTTAAAATCAAACATGCCATTGATGTATTTTGACAAAATGGCTGCCAATTAAGGATGTTGCACTACACATTCATATATATCTTGAAAATACATACCCATATGTCCAAACACGTATACACTTGCACAATATACCTCGGATATACATATAAGTAGAAGAGGGAAGCTGGAGTACACAAGTATTTGCATGTAAAATTCTATGGAAGGAAAAATAATGTAAATCCTGCACAGTACAGAATCAGCTATACACACAGAACCTTTGTGCAAAGCATTGCTTCTGTGAGGTACATGGCTAGGCAACCTACTATAACAGCAGTGCAGAATTTTCAGTTATGCAGACATATCAGTCTGCCTTATGAAACAATCTATGAAACAACCATTGGTGATGCTGGTGTTCAACACCTGCCTCCTAGAATAAATGCTGAGTAATATACCTGTGATGCACCTGTGTTTATCTCCCACTACCAAAGCTAATGTGTGTCTTCTTGTAGAAATACATGTCAAGTACTGCTGCATTACTAGTGCCAGCATGCTTAACCTTTCTGTTTGTGAATGCAGACCATAAAACCACCACCTTGCTACCAGATGGGTAAGCTGGCATTAAACACTCACATCTGTTTTAGTTGGTACCTCAGCCAGTACTCAAACTTTGAATTACATATCCTGAGACTCTATATGGCCAACAAACAGAACAAATATGCTTGCCAATCCTCAATTTTTTTAATGGTGAAATGGTTAACAGAATCACTGAGGGGAGCAATTTTGCATAGGTGGACAAGAGATTAATCATTGCTCTGGAGGAGCCCCCTTTTAGATCTACAAGCAGATAATGAGAACTTTGGGAGGACTATATACAGCACATTCATAACACCAAAGATAGTAATCCTAATGTGTTACCACTATCTTTCAACTGTTCGGAAGCCTAATGCTAATCACACATTTCACACTATCACAAAAACCCTTACTACAACCTTGTTTAAACCCCCAGTGTTCAATTTCTCATCTTGTAGCACTTCTCTTTCTCTGCACAGCATTTTAGACTTGCAGTGATGCAATTAAAATGTATATTTTCAGAATAACAGTTTAGCAAACATTAAAACTAAGCATTTTGATTAGTTTCCTGTAAGTTGTAAAATGGGTGAATTAACTCAATTATTAGGCACACAACGTATCCTATACAAATATGTCGATACCCTGCACAGTGCAGACTGTGTGTTTCCTTACAGTTACCATCTAACATATAAGCTGTAACTACTAGATAAGTCCTCTACTTACAATTTTAATGCATAAAAAATTATTGCTTCTTGTTATTCCATAGTAGTAGTTTGCACAAAGAAATAGGCTATGACAATGTTAATGAGTTGTGGGTTTGATTCTTTGGGCCTTCATTTGTCTAATGTGCAACTCTGAGCAAGTCATTTACCCAGACGCTGCTCTGGGGCAGTTGGGAAGCCTGGCTAAGCCTCCTTAATGGTCTCCTTAACTGCATGCCTCGTAACTACCTACGAGTCTTGTTTGTGCAAAACTGTCAATTAATGCATCTCAAACTGGTATATTACTATAACAGACAGCATAAATGTTTACACTCATTTACCATAAGCAGCAAGCTACAGATACCAATTACTTACTAAATTTACAATACAGCAACTAATGTCTCTCTATAAATCTATTAGATGTTAGGAATTTAGTTGATTAGAAAGCATATTTTTCTTTTCACCCTAACTCCAATGATGCCTATATTATTCAAATGCACATACACCTTTAACTGGAACACCAGTTATCTGTATTCACACAGAAATAGGTAGATTGATTACATCAGTTATCTGTATTCACACAGAAATAGGTAGATGGATTACATCAGATGTACAAAAGAATAAATGTTGACTGGGTACACAGATCAGACTGTCAAAATGTTTCATTGGAAGCTTTATGATTACTTATGAATCTGACCTTATTTACATCCAAGGACCCAGTCTGCATTTTTTTATAATGTTTTATGCAATGCACTCCAAATACCCTAGTATTAAACAGCAATAGGGACCATACCCCCCTCCCCATCCCAACTTTTGGCACTACCCAGGTGCTGCAAGAGTGGTTCAATGAGTAGCATTTTCACCTCACAGCAAAATGTTCACTGGTTTGGTTTTTGGCTAGGCTGCCTTTCAATTAACTGCTTAATAAACTTTGTGGATGGCGGTGGCTGTTCATGGGGTTGCTTCAGGAGTTGAATGTGGATGGACTTGACAAAACTGTATGGATGCCAGTTTAGAAAACAAATCAACTTTTTAAGTTTGGAACAGCTTTCTGTGGTTGCCAGAAGTAGTGAGACAGTTAGCAGAACAAGACAACGGCTTGAAGTTGGCAGCGAAGCAGGTATGTAGTTTGTTGCAAAACTATTACAGTAGTGCCCAATTTACATAACTAAACTGCAATTCAGTGAGGAAGGAATAGTAGTTAAGAGAAAAAGACAGCACAGACCTGGCTTGTCACCCCCCCCAATGCCCACCCCCTCAAAAAATATTCAGTTAAGCTAGAGGGGGAAATTTTGTTATTCAGACTGCAGCAAATGACACATTCTGAAGTGGTTTACTCTGGTATTACCACTCTAAAAAAATGTACACTTGAAATAAATGGAAACGTCATAAGAGCTAGAGTTGACCAAAATTAGGCACAATGAATTAATTCTACAGAATTACTAGGCAAAAGGTGATGCTTTTATTTTGCAAAGGTTTCTACAAACTGGTTCAGCGAAGGAGTCTAAGGCACTGGAAATTGTTAATGGTATCTAATTTCTCCACGTTTTGAGTTTCTAATACAGTGAATGAAATGAATCCCATTTCTGAGTCAGGGAACATTTCATGAAATTAGTATTGTTTCAGTCTTTTGATTTTTGCCAAGAGTGCTCTTCTCAGCACCTGCAATGTTACTCAGAATAGTTTCCCTTTGCAGTGCATAGTGGGTTACATGTATTGGTAGCGTATTTACACAAGCTTTAAAAATAGTCCTACTGCTACTGTAACTGTCTGGGTCTCTCTCTCTCTTCCACATTGCTCTAGTTTCTTCTTGTGAATCCTGGTATTTTAGAAGTGCATCTCAGTATATATTGGACTGTAATCACTCGGTGCAACTTTTAATAACTGCTACTCCCTCTACACACTTTCTCGGGCTAGATTTGATTTTTTTGCATCTATTTTCTTACCTGTTAGTATTGGGGACCCCATGTGATCTAAACTTCACTGTCAGTGTTTTGTGGTTTCCAATGCTTATCAGCTCCTTGTACAAGTGTTTGCACCCCTCCTAATGCAACAGTTTTGCCATATTGTGCAATTCAGTATACAGACCCTCAGCCACAAACATCACAACCAGCAACAAGATGTGCAACAGTTTCCAGTTCATTTGCTGTACATAACCCACTTTAACCATTCATGTGCCAAATCTTGGTCAACATCACTTATTTTTGACATTTAGCAGCAAAGTCTGACTGGGGAGGTTGCTCATTTTTGGTGGAGACCTGGGGAGAAAAGCTCCAAAGTATTACAAAAACATTAAGAATAAAATTTACAATCTTCAAACATATATCTGCAGTTTAATTACAACAAATTAAACAAAGTGAAAACATTACCTAATATTTAGAGAAAAGTTATCCAGTTTAAAGAAATTAAAGGTTAAATTAGTATAATACAAACAGGAATTGCAATATGAAGCAAGAAAAATAACAGGGTTATAGCATAGAGTGTCAGTTGATAGAAACTGCTTGAAGTAAGGATGCAAGTGAAAAAGGGGGAGCAAGGAAATGTAAGGTTTGAATAGGTAGTTATGTATATTTAGGGATGTAGTGCATCCTGGGGTTGAGCAAGAACAGACTTTGGGTAGGAGTAAGAATGGTTTTAAACTAGAGAGAGACAGTATTGACCTGATGGATAATTGTGTAGTTCCAGGCCTTTGAGTACAGACTGTCCAGCAGATTTGACAGGTTTGTGGAGAGGAGTTTGTGATCATTTAATCATAATGACAGAGTAGGCACACAGCTGTGTAGAATATGTAGTGCTGGACCCCAAGCAGATGGATTTTGGAAAACTTCATAGGTTGTAAAAAGCTGTGCATGTTAATTGAGGGGGGTAGTTCTAAGCAATTTAGACTTTTTAGTGCTACACAGTGGTGGGTTCTGAAAAGTGTACTTGCTACAGATTTAACCACTTTATTACAGGATTGTTCCAAGTTTTGCTTTTTGTGATTCCTGCAGGTTGGCAAGTATGGGAGCAACACAAAGTAGTGAGGGGAGGAGGGAAGTAGTGGCAGATTTAGTTTTATCTGTGTTGATGAGAAAGTTTTTGGCTCTGCAAAGCATCCCAGTGCAAGTTTTTAGCAATTCTGTATATGCAGGTCAAATTTAAGATTATCCACCTTCATTCCCAATTTGCTATGAGACAGGACTTCAATAACTGTATTAAGAGAGGATTTTAAATTGTTTTCATGAGAGTAATTTGTGGAGAGAGTATTTTTTTTGCATTGTGCGCGAGTTAGAAAACCATGTTTCAATGGCTTACAGTTTCCCAGAGTAATTTTTTTAAGAAGTGACAGGTTGTCAGGTGTGTATATGAATGTACAGTCATCTGTGTATTGTGTTATGGAGGCTTGTTGTGTGGAGGTTGTTGGTGAGAATGCTAAAGAGGAAGGGGCCAAGGACAGACTTGTATGGAATACTGGTGGTGATAAGGGTAGAGTGTCATTTTACTGACTGATACCTGATGGATAAGTAGCGAATAGCTTTTGAAGCTAAGGGTGGGCTTTGAGACCCTGTGAGGATATTTGAAATATTTTGCTGTGGCAAACTGTGTTGAAGACATTTCAGAAGTCTAGAAAAAAAATGACTTGTTTGCCATTTCCAGCTTTATTGGCAATGTCTATAAAGGTTAGAAGTGCAGTGTTAGTGCTATGGGAAGGATGGAATCAATGTTCTGTGGAGAGTACCTCATGTAGGAGAAAAAATGTAAACAACCAAGTATTTTGGAGAGGGGGATATGACTGTTAAAGATCTAAAGTTAATGCTATCTTTTGAATTTTCTCCTATGCATAAAGGAATAATGTGTGATATTTTCATCAGGGGTCACGTGGGATTCCGACTGACCTATTTAGATAGGCAGTGCTATTGTGCTGCTATTTTAACTTGGAAGGCCTGCAGCTGAAGAACACTGGCTTGAGTTTGACAGTAGTTATATATAGGATGTGAGCACAGGTTTGAAAGTGGATGTGGTGATATGTGGCTGTTGTGCAGGGTTGGGATCAGATGCCCTGAATCCTTGCTTGGGGATGCTACACTATATATGAAATGAAATAAGGGTGGAGTTCTACAGCAGTTCAGACTGGAGTTATTTTGAGAGGGGTTAGGGTTTAATTTTTGTCAGGGATGCAAGACTTCTTTATCGCTGACCAGAATTTTTGGGGGTTGTGTTTACTATTGTTGTGAATGCTATGTCAGTCTTTTGTCATTTATTTGCTTTTTAGTACAGCTGAGAAGCATACTGACGTTTGAGATATTGTGGTATTTTATATTTTTCTATTCCTTCTATGCTTCTCTAGCCTGCATTAGCATTATACTCTTTTTGGTTATACAATTTGCATTATTTTTTAGTCTCCTCCTCCTAGGAGGATCAAGGCTATTTAGGAAGTTGTATTGAATTAATTTACAGCACCATTTAAGGGAAAGGTTCTTTTAGGATGTTCCGGTTGATAGTGCAGTAATGAACATTTATGTATTAAACTTGATTTTGTTTTATAAACCAGCTGTTAAATTTATTAGGAGATGGTCACAAAGAGACATTGTACCCTGTGATGGCAAATTTACTAGGGTATGGTACTAGGATCAGGTCCAATAAGGAATTTGATGTATTGCTGTAATGTGTGGGACTATTAATTAGTTTGAAACCGTGCAAGTTCATGCTAGATGTAGGGGAGTTATAGGTTTTGTCCAAACAACTGATACTGACATCACCTAGTAGTAGTTTTTTCTTGAGAAATTGTTATGGGTATCCAATGTAGGACACCTGCCAGTTTAGAAGCATTCTTAACAGAAGGATTTAGGGCACAGCAATACATAAGAAGCTTGGCTGAAAAGAATTTTGGTATTGGCTTGTTGTACTTGTGTCTTGCCTTGACTGGTTTGATTCTGAAAAAGCCCAAGTGGGCAAAAGCGCTTAAAGGTATTAAAATTAATTTCTATACAAGGTGGTTTTATTCATTTGAAACTGAGGTCCATTCGTCCAGTGCGATTGTTTTTATTTTAAGTTGCTTCTTACTGCATTTTGCCAACTTTTTTTTAGGAAAAGTATGAAATATGTCATCTTAGACTTCTCTTCATGCTTTAGAACTTTGACTACATTGGAATCCGATTAGGTCAAACAAGACAAACATGTGCAGACCTATACATGTAGTCAATTCTCATACTTCCTCCAGACAGTCTTGTAATGCACTGTTTTTATACATATCATTTGATAAAGCATAACATTTTCTTGTTGACAGTCTTGTAATGCACTGTTTTTATACATATCATTTGATAAAGCATAACATTTTCTTGTTTTCTTGTCCAACTGATTCAATGTGATTTGGAGCCAGTTTATCACATCAAATGTGCAAGAACAGGAAAAGAAAATAGATTTATAGCTTGTAGTTTATTCTTAGATGTACTGACATTTTTCACTATAAGTAAGGAATGCTTCAGACAACTTTAAAGCTAAGCTTTATTCTCATTTGTTCATATTTTACTGATTATCCTTCATTTTATTTTGAAATATTTACACACCCTCCAGTTCAAGTTCCTTTATCACATTCCAATCCCAGGTTGATATTTTGTTGGTGCTGCAGCTTTCCTCTGATAAATGTTTTTGCACACTGAGACCAAATGTCATTCCTGTATAATCTGGAAAGGCTCATCCAGTTGTAGTTGTGCTTTACAGTTCACAAAAACTAGATGAGATCTTTGAACAAGGCGGGTTTCTGGAAGTAACTGTAACCATAGTTTAATCTAAATAAATGGTTTCATGTAAAGACACAAATGGTGACAAAATCACCCTGGAATATCTCCTTTCATTTTTTATCCCCAAGATAATTTCTCGAGCATGACTCAGCTTTGTGTGTGTGTGTTGGGGTACTGTTTCACTGCAATGTAACAGATAGAAGCGGAATACATCTTTTATATCCAAGGATTCCATAATCCAGGAGTGTGGGACTGCTGTCAAATGCTTTTTTTTGTAATCTATCAATGCCATACTTAGGTTCTTCCTCCTTTTACAACTCTATTATGGCTTTAATAGATGATCTGTTCCACCCATTACCTTTTTGTGCTATCGCCATGACTGCATTTCTTTTTCAATAATGTAAAGCACAATCATTTCCATTCTTACAGCATGACCATCAGTGAGTGTTATACATTGTAGTCAATATAATAACATGTATGTCATAAAACATATCTATTTACACTATAAACAAAGACGCTTTCTCATTCAGTTTTGTTATAAAAACAGCACATACAATAAGGATTTCAAGTCCATAGTTTGACTGTGTGATCATGTGTATATTTCTAGGTTCCTTTGTACCTTGTTACTATGTATGTATGTATGATGTTTTATGCTAATATGATGTTAAAGATTTGTTCCCAAATTTCTCGGCCTGCCATGACTGAATTTTAATCTAGATGGACTATATAAACTGTTTGCATAAACAGCAGTATACCATTCATACATTGAATGCAGGTTATCAGTTTATTTTTCATAGAATGAATTGCAGATTCACTCAAGCTGCATGTTTTCCGTTAACCAGGTTGGCATCCGTTTGGGATTTGCATGTAATTTTTACTCGTGGCCAAATCGTTTTGTAAAATGTGTTAACACTGACAGAAGTTAGGTCCTGCATCCAGATCCAGGTTCATCATTTAGGAGCTTTCCTTACTTGTGCCTCAGTTTCTCAAGCTGTAAAATAATTGCTTGTTTTGCACTTTCCCTTCCAAGTTTGTGTGTGCGCGCAGTTTTCAGTTTATTACTGCAAATTAGGGTAGAATGCCTGCTCTATTTTGATATAGTGTCCACCTTTCAGTTAGGCAGCAAGTCATCAAAACTTCTATGCTTATAAAGACTGATGCTTCTGGTCTTCGTACTTTTCTCTATTTGAGGTTTCCATGGTGACATTCTACTTGTTCCTTTCCCCTTTTTACGCTACATGTTTGTGATAACATTATCAGTTACTAGTCGTGTTAGTTTAGCTGCACAGCAGTACATCTTATTTCTATCACATTATTTACCATTCTTCTAACATTATGGGTCTTGTTTACAACCTGTAATTTATTTCTTTCATCTTAATAAGCCTGCCCAATTAAATCAAGTAGGTCTTCCCTTAGTTCATTTCCTTTTGACCCAGATCATCAGCTTTGCTTCTATTTCCTGTTCATTCCCTTGTTGTGAAATTCTAACTGGATTTTGAGTTTCCTACAAAAGGTTCTACATCTTGTAGCATTTCTTCAGATGCATCCTGTTCCATCTGCTGCTATCCCCATCTGGAGACTCACTCATTGGCCCATCATGTTGCAATATTGCTTGTGTAAATTTCCAAATGAAATCCTTCACATATGGTCCATCACTTCAACTTGCATTTGTTTAAATTTCCCCAATTGCATTCCATCTTTATTTTATTTTGTAAAGCTTACCATATCCAGGTATGTCAGTTTTTCTCTTCAAAAATGTTGCCGCTGCTCATTTCATATTTAGTTTCTCTCTTCCCTGCAAAAATATTTCACCATATCCATTTCCCATGTCTGCATTGCTTTCATAGCTTTCAATAACTTCAGTTTTAAAATCATCTTGTCTTGCTTCCTCTGCAGCTGCAGATAACCCAAAGTTTCGTCATCTAGGTAAAGTTTTTTTTATTAATTAGTTTTGTTAGGATCTTTCTGTAGCTAACATATTTTTTTTTGTGCAACCATTTATTTTCCACTAATTTCTCTCTCGTTACACATCTTCTGCCTGAAATAGCTTTTTTATGTAACAGTAACACCTAATCTCCTCCTTACCCTCAATGGTTCCCTTTGTCTCCATGTCTCTTGCTTAGCCTACCAACTTTGATTTTTGTGGATTGCTTCTTTCTACCTTCACCCAAATCTTGGCCTAGCCCTGTGGCAGGAATGTTCCAAAATTCTGCACTGCTTTTTTTCCTAGTCTTGATGTAAGTGCATATGTACAAGTAATATTTTCACCCTGGGACCTGCGCACTCAGTCCTCTAGGTTTTAAGCTACATTTCTCCTTGACACAAAATACAGCATCAGTGTCACCTTAGTGAGATTTTGTGAAAACAGGGTTCACTGCATGGAAGCGCTCAATACTTTAAGAGAGTAGTATTGCTGGAACTGAATTCATACTACAGACAATGCTACAGTTTATGACTTAGTACGGGAGATTTTTCCATCTTACAATTTCACCAGCTGTTAGTAATTATCTTTTTCGTGACATCTGCCTCTGATAATACCAAGATGTATGTAGCTTGCCTTAAGCAAGCCTATAAGACCATTTTTAAAATGCAGGTACAAATACAACATCTCCTCAAGAAGAAATTCAGACTGGGGAAAGTTTACAAGACTTAGCAGTCTCATTTGAGGGGAAAAAAGTATTTCTGAAAAGAGACCCGTATATACTATATACATTGTTGTGTCTTTCGGCTTTTCCCGGTTAGGGGTCACCACAGCGGAACTCCGGCCCGCTAATGATTGGCAGTAGATTTTTACGTGCCGAGTTGCCAGCTCTGATGCACAATCTTCAACGAAGGTACACCCATTCACGCATGTCTCCACGCAGAAGATGGCCTAGCTGAAAATCGAACCGGACAGCATCTTACTGTGAGGCGACAATGCTACCGCAGCACCACCACCGCAGTACTATATACATTAAGACAATGAATACCATTTGTAGTAATGCTAGTTTAAGTTAAAATAGTGAGTTTTAAACTGTCTTGCTCATTCCCTCCGGTACAGCTCTTTTGAGTGTGTGCTTTTAACTCCCAGTGGGCGTGGCTTAAGCCTTTAAAAAATGAAATTATCACCTTACAGTTCCAGAAAATACTCATCGAGAGAGGTCCAATATCAATACAGTTGTGTTTGCCATCACATATTCTTCAAGACAAAATAACCTGGCACCTTGTATGGAACATAGTTTTGGAATTATTAATGCAAATATGATCAATAGCTGATGCCTAGAGGAGCAGTAGGAGTTAACTGCAGAAGATGCCTGGAGGAGTACTCGGCTGTAATGAGTTAACATTCTCTAATCTTTCATACTCAACTGTCTCAGTACATTAGACCTACGACCAAATACACTCGAGTACCCCCCTCCCCCAAGAGATGATTAGGGAACACAGATTTAAGTGAATTTCAGAAATTAGAACCTTAACCCTTTGACAGCTCACAGCAAGTTGTGTGATTGCAATATAAAAATCAGCATTTAGATTTCAACCAGTATAAAAGTTTATAAACAGGATATGAAGTCTGAAACTAAATTTATCCAGTTTAGTGACTTTAGTTCTCAGTGATTTGCCAGAAAACATTTTGATTACAATGTGATATATATATATATATATATATATATATATATATATATATATATATGACTGTATACAGACCAAAAATATGAGGCAACAATTTTGACATTATGTGAAAAGAGGTATTCCCCCCCTTCAGATAAATGGTATTCATTCTCCATGTTATCTCCATCATACAACACTGCTAATAAAGAGGGAATGTGATGAAGACTATGGAGGCTTGCTTTGCCTCTCTGTGATGCATTTGTTTTCACATTATACTACAACACATACATTTCAACGATTCTTCTTCTTTTGGCTTTTCCCGGTTAGGGGTCGCCACAGCGTATCACCTGTCCACTCATGATTGGCAGTGGAGTTTTACGGTGTCGAGTTGCCAGTCCGGCACCCAACCTTCCACAGAAGGCACACACGCACTCACGCCTAGGGCCAGTTTAGAGTGTCCAATCCACCTACAGCATGCCTTTTGGATGTGGGAGGAAACCCACGTGAGCACAGGGAGGACATTCTGACTCTGCACAGAAGGCACCCCAGCCGAGGATCGAACCGGAGAACCTCTTGCTGTGAGGTGGCATTGCTAACCGATGCACCACCGTGGCCGCCCTACATACATTTCAACAATAAAGACAGGAATTAAATGTTGCATGCCACAGTACTTCTGGCATTTAACTTCCCACCACACCCAAAGAAAATGAGGACCACAGGAATTTTAATGCCAGTCATATCAGCAGAGATATCAGCAGAGTTGTACTTTTAGAAGTACGCCTCTTATAAATAACCCATTATACAATGCCCCCCCCTCCATTAATATTCCAAAACGTGCACGCTGATTGGTCAGCGTGCACATTGTAAATCAGACTTATACTAATGGAAAAAGGTCCAGTCACCTGGACTTTTCCCATTAGTACAAGTCTTTTTTTTTTTTTTTTTTTTTTGCTGTCTCGCTATGTTAAACTCCTTTAACATAGCGAGACACTTTGTAAGAAGCAATGGAGATCTTGCTTTCGCCATTGCTTCCACCCACAGCTCTGATGTACTATGTAAGCATATGCATGTGCAGTCATGGCCAAACAAAGAGAACCGTGAGTAAATCCAGCATTACCCAGACCCAGTAGTGAGTTATTGCGATAATATATTACATGTAGACCTGTAAAGTGAATTATCTCCTGATCTAAAACAAGGATATCTTGGCTGGCTGGATTAGGATTAACACACTTTATTCTTTTCTAAATCTATGCAAGTATGAGATGCTGTTACTACACCAGAGGAGAAGAAATGACTTAGTAGTTAACAAAAGATCTTTTTAAGCACTTGAGGATTTTCTGTTTGCACAAATCCAGTAAATGGAAGCTGCTCCTTAACCACCCAAGATGCCATCTTCTGTCCGACTCAAAGAACTGCCTCAAATAGATCCCCACTCACTGCAGACAAATTTACATGCCCACTTCAGCAAATTGCTATGTTAGATGTGAATAAAGAAGCATTGAAATCCATTTCCATGAAACACACTGCAGTTAAGCCTGCATGAACCAGCTTTGTGCTTTCATATTTATAAAGTGATTTGCTTGCCTCTTAAGGCTCTGTGTGTTTATGAAATACAATTTCCCACTATCATCAAATCACATGCTAACAGGATGTTATCATTGTATCTGGTGTAATACTTTTCCATCATACAGTGATTAAATGATTAAGATTTTAGCCCCTAGTTGTAGGTTGTGCGTTAGGCCCGGCAAGCCAGCACGTAAAAATCTACTGCCAATCATTAGCAGACCGGAGTTCTGCTGTGGCGACCCCTAACCGGGAAAAGCCAAAAGAGACAAACAAGTTCCAGGGGCCAAGATGGTCCCAGTCCAAATCTCCAGTTACTGACCAAAATGATCAGTATGTAGGTTTTTGCACCTCAAAACATGCTTCCTTTGCCACTCTAAAATTGTCACGTCTATATTCTGCATTTACTCTTACATTTGTGACCTTGTCATATCCCAAAACATTATGTATTTACTTCTATTTGTTGGCCAGGTAGTCTGGGCTGAGCTAATAGACACTTTACAGCAGACGTCCAGAAAGAAAGGCCTCGGTCAATATTTATAAAACACCAGTGCAGCAACACATACAATATGTAAAGAGTAGAAGAAATAAAGTGAACAAAGAGTATAGAAAAGTGCAGATTAAGCAATATTCTTTAAAAAAGGCAAGTGTTTAGAGATGAAAAACACGTAAAGCATTAGAAATATCGGATGGAATGAAAGGAGAAAGAGAATCAATCACTGAGGATTAATCCCTCTGGGCACGGTGAATTTGTAAATTTGGTGTCAGACCATCATTCCTGAATCAATCTGCTATGAGGTCATGGGCTTGTAAACACAGTATTAGGACCTATGTGGTGCAAATTACATCTGCATTAAACCAATCCCTGAATACAATTGCCCCCTTTGTACTCATCTGCCAGACACATGCAACTGGAATGCTCACCAAGATGCATTAAAGGATATGAGGCCTAAACTTGTCCTACAGACTGCCAAGAGATGACCTATATCTGGCATGCAAGGCATCCTGCATCCCATTACTGATGGATCAGCAAGTCAAATGGCATCAGAAATACTCTGTCTAGGGATCTAAATCTCTTCTACCTCAGCAGAATGGTGTGGAGGGACAAGTATATCTTGCAGAGGATACCAGTGCTGTGGAACAGCCTCCCCCATCCACACAAAATGAAATGTATTCCTGTCCATATTCAAGCACAACTTAGATCTATGGAAGGAAAACAGAACATTTACCTAGGACTGCACCCTGTACTACTAAATGGAAAGAAGCAACTCCCACGCACGGGTCCCCTCAAACTATCTATGGTATGGTATGATCCTAGCTATTCTCATTATGGGCAATACATTATAAGCCAGGGGACAGGCAAGGCCAATCTATAATAAAATGGGATAGGTTATTTTTAGCACAGAAAGGGAAACTGGCTTGGCTTAAAATGTCCCACAAGGGCAGCTGGCCTAGTACTTGCCTATGAACCTATGAAAGCACTATGTACAAAATATTAAAGGTACGTTAAGCATAACATATATATATTTGATACTAATAAGATTAGGTTAAGCATAAAAGAGATGCGAGACAGTGTCAGACAAGAAGGTTACTTATTCTTTCATATCTGAACTGTGTATAGCACAAGACCAGATCTATATGGATAGTAAGAAGTTTATTTTTTTAAGGAAAACTAAAGTTTTTCTTCTGATTAGTGTTGCTACTGCATTCCACTGCTTAGCTGCATTCACATAACAGATTTGTGCTCCTAACAGACTTTTGTTTGAATTGCAAGACTAATTTTTTTTTTTTTTTTTTTTTTTTTGTGGGGTTGGGGAATTATACCTGCAGATAAGATTAGCTATTGATGGACCCTTGTTTGGCTTAGGACATCTAATGAGTGGTTTGAAAATGAGAATGTTAGAATATGGCGGTGTCTCACTCAAAGTATTTGCTGTGGTATTGTGCAGTGATGAGTTTTATTTGGGAAATTGGTGACTAGTTTAACAATACGGTTGCAACATTCTTCTAGTTTGATTAGTTGCATCTTTTGGATATCAGTTAAGACAGGAGATGCATAGACAATAAATAGTAAAAGGGACTGTGAGCGTGTAGCAGTGCTTATGGTAAGTGGGGTTTGATTTTGTAATTATGCCTAATGTACAATTAAATAAGGCACTCAAACTTTAGTGGTCTATGACTGTTTAGTTTGATACACCAAGTGGTGTGTTTACAAATGTTTGGGCAAAACAGCAGCGTTTTCTTTCTTTCACAACACATGGTGTTTAGCCCACAATTAGAGTTGTGCTAGTGTTTTAGCTGAGCATATCATCCCTAACACTGTATTACTGACACCATAGACACTATTGATGCATATACTGAATAAGAGTGCCTAGAATGGATCCTTGTGATACTCCTATTGTTATAAGTAGACTATTAAAAGTGCAAGTGTCTTCCCACTTAGTGGACTGAGATCTACCAGACATGTAGCTCAAAGTTGTTTTTGGCTCATGTCAAGATTGTCCAACTTGCATATCAGTAGTTCTTGTGAGGCAGTATCAAGTGTTTGAGACTCAAGAAAATAGAAGCAGTGAGATTATTTTGGTTTGTATAAAAACTGCATTTAGATAAACTAAGAGTGCAACACTGACCCACATTAAATCTATGCTGGAGTGGGAGCAGGAGACAAATAGAAGTTGTGTCTTAACATTTAATGGTCATTCAAAGAAATTTAGATGAGTGACAAACAGCAATGAGAAGTGTGATCATGTATTGCGACAAAATATGATTTCAGAAAGGAATCGCGTTGGGTTATGTATCTGTTTTAGTACTGTAACTGGAAAGGCTATTTTATCAGCTGCAGTATCAGTGCAGCATAAGGGAGGGGTACTTTACTCCTGTGTGAACCATCCTTCAGAAGAGGTGTTAAACTTAGGCAAGAGGATGTAAAGGATCTCATGGCACCCATTGAAAAAAATCAAAAAATGAATAGGGGAATTTCCCCAATGCCCTGACCAGATTTCTACTAATAGTATATAAATACCACCTCAGGTCTCCCCTGAAGAGGCTACAAGCCTAGAGGGACTAACCCAGTCAACAAAACGATAAAATAAATAAATCAGCCGATATATGAAGACAAGTAAATGGAACGTTATCTGGGGCAAAGGTGGTTGGGTTAAAAGTTAAGTGCACTGAAGGTGGTTGGAAGTAGAAGTTGCTATAGCTAAAGTTAGTTTTTAAATAATATAGCTCAAGTGTTACAAGTGGTCAGTAGTGAAGTAGTAGCCTGGATAAAATACAATTTAAACTTGCAAGCATTAGTATAGTTTAACTCTAGGGACACTTTTTGCTGGGAGTGCGTTTGTCAGGTTTTATTATGGAGTGGACAGCAATTCAAAACAATTTAAGGATCTTACATGCAAGTAAATTGTAATCTGCGATAGTAAGCTTTCCACTATTTGTACAGGAGTTTTTAACCTTGTGTGCAAGTGTGCTGCAGCTTTGGAATGCAACTGTTTGACACTGCTTTCAAGTTTTCCAGGCTCTTAAATGCATAATTTTTTTCATTTCTGCGTCATCCAGGGAGACAAGAGGTTATAATTTTTCATTCAGCACAGAGATGTCACTTGGATTAAGATGCCTTAAAAGTCTGATTAAAGTAGCATCACCTAGTGGAATTTACCTTAAAGGTTTACAGCATGGTGTGAATTGAAACAGCTTTAGTTCCAGTCCAAGTGAAAGTCTGTCTTGTGCAGTTCCCAAATAATGTAGGAGGGATGATGGCCACCACTCGTGTTTGGGAGATTACCACTGCACAAGTTCTTGACATCTTCTTTAATATCCTAAGTGCTGTTTCTTCCAGTAGCTTTATCAGCTCAAGTTGTTTTTATTAGCTGTTCAAGTCCAAGCAAGCATCAGCCGTATCACCATCCATAGTGGTCTAATTTCATCCAATCAATATCTCCATATGACTTTTTGATTGAAATTAGCCAAGGTAGAATGTATTCCAATGCATCTATGCTTGCTAGTCCTGTTTACAGTTGATGCATGTAATATGCTATGGCTTAGAGGGATAAAACTGACTACTGCCTAGTTGACCCAAGTATGGCTAGTGGCTTGGGTGTCCAATGTGCTAGTAAGGGAGAACGGGCACACTTTTCCTTGCAGGAACAAGTTTCTCATTCTCCATCAGAAACCAATGGAGACTAACAAACTGGTGGAGTATGACTTGAGGTGTGTCTGCTCAGGGCCTTGGGCAGGGCACTTCCTAGTCGAGCCTCATAGTCTTTTATTGGTAGTCATAGACAATCATGCAATAGAAGGAGAAGAATTAGGGTTGCAGCCTACAACCTAGACCTGAAAAGAGCAGCAGTGCTGGCTCTCTGGTCCATTTTGCTCCCATACAGCTGGTGGTGTATAAAATACCAATCAATCCATGGAAATGCAGCAAAGGAGGAAATCAGTAAGGAAGCAATATTGCTGCAGTATTCTGGAACCAGGAAGAGAACATAGTTTGAGGAGAAGTAGACTTTAAGGGGAGACAGAGGTAGTGTATCGAACTGAGGAATTTAGAAGGTATTAATGGACATGTTTAGCTTGTTCAAAAATAGTGCTAATCCTCCAAATGCTTAGAATAAGCAGTCTATTCCGATCATGTAATAACCCAGAATTCATCCGGTATGGAGGGTTTTAGACCAGTTCAAGAAGTCAGGCTTATAAAACCCAGGCATGCATTTCTGTAGTTGTTACAGATACTTCTTGCATTAAGATGGCATATGTTTATGCTGTTGGGCAGATTGTTGTGTAGTAAGTAGCAAGCAGAATTAGACAGCCCTGAGTTAGGCTATTACCAGAGAGAAATGTTTACATTGCTTGAAGAATCCAAGTATATTCTGCATTAGCTTGTTAAATGACGCAAGTTGTTTCTGCAATCTGAAATTCTCAAGTAATAGACATCAAGAGGAAAGAGGGGAGAGGTGTTGCTTTGGTATTCTCAGCAGAGATTTGTCATCTTTAGTAGATTATATATGCTTTACAGTGGAAGTTGTTAATTTCAAGGTTTCATGTATATTGTAATGGCCATTAGAGTTATCAGAACTAGCACGATGCATGGTAACATAATTCTGTAGGAGAGCATTTTTAGAAAAGAATGAAAGATGCAGGTGTAGGCTTTTTTCCCCAGTTTTCTTTTTTTTTTTTTTGTTAAAATAAAAGGGAGGCTGTAAATTATCTACAAATGTCTAAACTCCTGAGGCAACAGTCAGAGAAAAGTGGGGTCACCAGTGAAGTATCTGCACTAACCAAGTGATCACGCAGGCAAGTGTTAGTAGTGATTAAACGGGTGAGCAAAGCAATATTTTGAAGGAAGAGAAATACTAGCTTATGAAGTTAGGTGAAGTTCAACCTGTGACTAATCAAATGCTTTAGTCACATTTTTGTTTATGTAATGGGAGGCAGCAGTAACTCTACATTACTGCACCTGTTCTGAGGACAAACTTCAAAAATGGAGATAAGAGTGCTACACATACAAGTCAAACTGTAGGGGCCAATATTGCCATTTCCCTTACCAAGTAGTAAACGGGCTAGCCCTTCCTACAGAATGAAGACTTATGCTATCAAACAATTTTCTGAAGATGTTCATGTGTCTACCGGGTGCCCAGTAGTGCATCTTAGGGTAGCTAGGCCAATTTTGGCAGTCTATTGACCTGGGAGTTCAGAAATATCCAGGCCAAGTTCACCTACAGCAACTATTTTTTATTACTATCAGGATACTACCTACTGATCTACAGTCTATTTTCAGTTTTTGGTAGTGTCATTCAACATAGGAAGAGTAGGTGTCTGGACCAAGTTGTAAGTACATCACCCACAAGGACAAGGTGAGCAGCACTTCCCGAAAACTGCAACAGAAAATGGTCTCAAAGATTAGTTTTGCTTCTAAAATTAAACAATCAATAAAACAATTGAAAAAAATATTTAAAAAAGCACTATTTATTCAGATGTGATCAGAATTTCATTTATTCATGTTTTCAGATACCCATTTATTCTTATTTACAGAGTTGGAACATCTCACATTACTCAGGAGATGAAAGAGAAAAAAATGCCAGGCAGGATGCTAGTCCATTATAAGAAATGCATGCACTTCAAACCACATGCATACTTAGTCAGTTTACAGAAACCCAAAATCACATAGCACGCACTATTTAAGGGCAAGCAGCGATGCCTCATGACACTAAACTGCATTAGCTGATTAGTGACTCGATGAATTGTTTTCTACTAATCACATGTGATTCATCCCCATGGAGGACTCTGCTTACATGCGACAGCTATGCTTCTTGAGTTTACAATGTTATTAAAAGTGATGTGTGATGAGGCACTGTTCATAAACAGCAACTGAAGCATAAATTGAGGCTTGCTTAATAGTAGCATGACATGGCTGGAAAGATAGTATACCATACGGTGTGTGGCATAAACAAGGGGTAGTACCTCACGGTGATAGGGGCACACTGTGGAACATATAAGCCCAAGTCTGTAAAACCTAGCAACTCCATTTTAAACATTCTTTTTCTCCCCACTGCCTGACAGCCATCAGCCCTCCTATAACTCAACAGGCCCATTTGTTCCCTTATAGATCAAGACCCACTCACAAAAGGATGCAGAGAGGTTTTAGAAGGTAAAACAATGAGTCTAGTACCATATAAAATGCTACAACCATCAAGATAATCACTGAAATTAAGAGCCTTACTGATCACAGCATTAACACATTTAGGACCATTTGGATCTTTTCATGGTCAATTGACAGAATGCAACAAATTTCTTCATGAGCAGACCCGAGTGGTGCCCTCTTCACTCTAATGAAGCTCAGAGAGCTGTTCTTGGCCCTGTTCTTTTTAACATTGCTTTTCTATTTTTTTCCAAACTCTTCCAAGAACTGGACTGTAAAGTTTAGAGGATATTAAAATCAGGGAGGTTGTAACTTGAGGATTTTTTTTTTTAATTCAATAATCAAATCTCACTCTCAATTTAAAGTCTTGAGTTGAAATCTGAACAAATGCAAAGTCATACACTGCCTCTGCATGTAATACAAAACCCACTGCTCTGAATACTAATAATCTGGGAATGACGGACTCTATAAAAGAACTTGGCATAAACAGTAATATGCATTGCAGCATCAACACAGATTCTGCCACAACTAAAGCAATGAAATTGAGTCTTCTGTACAAACTGACAAGCATTAGATCGTCCAGTGTTCTTGCTAGCCTATTTACTTCATATGTTACACATGTAACTGAGTGCAGGTCCTCCTTTTATCGTCTTTCTAAAGGGAATTTACTATTTCCGGAATGTTTTCAGAGAAAATTCATCAAGAGTCTCAGTAAGAAAGGGTATGACCCAGCACAAGATTCATTTTTCCTATCTCATATCAGCCTACAGGGGTAAATTACTTTTAGCACACAGCCTTAAGAAAGGATGAATTTAAGTTATTACTGGCATTTGAAAGTACAGCTGTGTAAGAACTTTCTGTAACAGCGAATGTCTTGACTATGGTTGGGGTACTGCAAGCGTATAGGATATCTTGTTAAGGATAGTCAGAAGAGCATCAGCATAAAATCTGGGAGCCTCTTGAGCCATATGTTCAACATATGACCTCACCCTCTTAGGAGCTAGGAGGATGTACAACAGACAATTACCTCAGTACTTCCTTGCTTCAGACTACAGAACTGAAACAGAACACGCAGTAACTATATGCAACAGGGATTGTCCACCTTGGCCCAAAAAACTGAGGCACAAGAGGAAGGATGGCGGTACGTAATACTGTAACAGTGATCAGACATCTAGCTACTGTTAGCAAAGTTGTGCAAGAACTTAACACGTTTTTCCTTGACTCACTGTTGCAGTATTACTAACAGATAAGAGATTTCCAAAGTTGTCCAAGAAGAAAGGGGAGAGGAGAAAGGGTCAGGTGACTTATGGTCTAACAGATCCTGAAGGACAGACCTAGCAAACCCTGCTCTAGTACTAGAGAAAAAATATCAATTTTTGTAACGTTTAGTGAGTGAAAGTGTGACTAGAAAACCATGTTACTGCTTCAAGACAAGTCCATACCCATGAAGAATGCTCCAGCCAAAGGCTGCAGCTCTACTGGCATGGGCCTCAACTGGGGCCTGAAGTTGTCCATCATAGAATAAAAAAAAAAAAGGAAATGGCCTTAAAATCCAGTTTAAAATAGTCTGCTTGGAAACTGGTGAGCCTAAACACTCTTGTCTTTAAAAAGATAGAAAAAGGTGGTCAGATTTCCTGAGATTTTTAGTATTATCCAAACATGTGAGCTGTGTGCATGTCCAAAGAATGCAATATTCTCTCTCCTTTGTTCTGAGATGGGAAGAAGGTAGGAAGACTGATGGTCTGATTTAACGAAATCTCACTGGTCACCATAGATACGAAGGTAGGGATTAGTTATAAGAGTTACCCTATCATATGGATAATAAGGAATGGTGGAATGGTCATCAGTGCTTATAGCTCTGATATTCCCTTTCAGTTGAAGTCAAAGCCAAAAGCAAAACAGTTTTCCAAGCACAGAATTTTAAATGAAGCAGCAGCAGGCTAATATTTTTCCAAAACAAAGATCCCAAGAAGGGGAATGGCTATACTTGGTCTGATATGTAGTATGCATTTCCAAAATTGTTTGATCTCAAAATGAGTAGATAGTGATGTACAGGCAAACAGAGATGGCTGACAGATCTGCTTTGATAGAGAAGAGAATGCCAGTCCAGAATGGGGCATCTTACACAAAGAATAATCAGGAATATTCGGTTAAAGAGTCCTGATTATTTTTATGGTACCATAAGGAAAATCTTTTCTATTTAAAAGAATACAAAAAACACAAGATTTCCTTGTAGTCCATTTTCTAGCCTACTTGGAACGTCCTCTGTAAAAGTTGCGCCTAAATGGAATTAAAATTTTATCACCCACACAGTCACATTTAGAGTTTATAGCAGAGTATATTAGTGATCCCTTGAGAAATTCCATCCTGTCTGATAACTTATAATGGTTTCCCCTGGCCAAGTGGTGAAAAGGGGAGACTAGTGACGTCCGGACATAAAATGTCACCAGCACGATTTCTGACTTGCCCTTGATTTTAAGAAGTTTTACTGGAATTAGAGAAATGTGAGGGTATGGATAAAGGAACTTCCCATTCCACATAGCGCTTGTCTTCCATGCTTGAAGATGTTGTACCCTAACTGAACAGTTTGAAATGTCCATGTGCACAGGCAAATATTTAACTGGGGAGTACCCCACTGATGGACTATGTCCAGAAAGTCTTCTGTTTAGCACCAACTTGCGACAGTCTGCTCTGTACCTATTCCGCCACACTGTTCTTTTCTGAAGGGATTCATAGAAATATACTAAGCCTGAAGGAAAATGATGTTTTGAACTGCAGCACTCCATGCAACCATGGCCTACCTATCGAGATTGTAAGACTTGGTGCCGCCTTGCTTGTGTACCACATTACTGTGGTGTTAACTGTGTAGTGCTAGAGAGGACCTGATGCCCAGAGGTAGTGCAAGGATCAAGTAGGTAGGATAAGGGCTTTCATTTCCTTTACATTTATGTGGTCTTCTCTCTTTGGAAGACCAAATTCCCTGGACCATGATGCTCTTGGAGCAAGCTCCCCACGTGACCCAAACAATGAACATCTCCTGGCAAGGGGAAAGAACCAGAAAGGGCACTCCTTGGTTGAGTTAAATCTGTCTGAAGCACCAAAGAAATTCCTTGATGAAAGTAGAGATTAATTGGGAAGGTTAATCCCCGACTGGACCCAGGTTAATGGCAGTGTATTGTCCAAAATGACTTGAGGTTTCACTACCTTTCTCATGTGGAGTCTGGCATTAAGGTACTATGGAAACTGTTGATGCCATGTACCTCAGGGCTCTCAATCTCTCTTGGTGAACCCACATCCAAGGAAGAAAGGGTATAAAAGCATTCTGTGACAAATTGAACTTTGTCTCGAGGAAAGAAGGCTGTCATGGCAAGAGTGTCGATTATGCATCCTAGGAAAATCAGATTCTGGTATGGGCTTAAAATGAACCCCAGATCTGTAGCCTTTTCACTATATGGGTTTTATCTTATCAAGGCTACAACCAGACAGGATTTACAAAATCTGGCTCCTCTCCCAAACCTTCACTCATACTGTCTGGAGAGCCAAGTGGAGGGAAATCAGCAGTCTGAAAGAAGCAATCAGAACTTCGTCCATAACACAGAGGAGCACACTCACCCTCAAAAGTTATAGAAACCAATAACTTTATATTCCTACTAACTACATACAGAAATAGGGGGGATAGTGGGTGGCTGCGGCTACTGCAGCAGTGAGGAATTTGAACATTTACAGTTATGTAAGTGTAAGATGCACAATGTACGATGTTCATCTTTCTTGTTGCTGTATTAACCTTTTGGCTATATGGGTTGATTACCAAATCCTGTCCAGCCTGGGAGGAAGGATAAAGATCAGCAGCCCATGTTGAATGATCTTGGCAAAGCCAGTCACGGATGTTTATTATTAGGCTAACCACCACTAGAGACCTTAAAAACCTAGTCACTAACCACTAACTATTGGGGTCCATGAGTATCTCAAGGATCTATACAGTGTAGGGGGACATGTTAGTAGGGATGTAACTAAGGATTTCTTGGGGGGGGGGTTAGTATAATTTTCTTATTGACTGCCTCCTGTCCCGTAAGGGACATGGGTGCCAGAAAGAGGGTAAATTTATGATCTCTCATTCAATTGTCAAGGGTTCATTTGACTAGAGTCAGGGATCAACGCTGTTTTACATAGATGGGGAGCCTATTCCATACTGCAGGGATCCTTTGGGGGCACATCTGTCTCTCCAGCATGTTCTGTTTAGTCAAGTGAAATTCAGATTCCTGAACTTGTAGAAAAGTAATCAGTTTGTAATGCTTTGTAAAAGTATGCACACAGAGGACCAAGTTCCTACCTCTAGAATGCTTTGAGTTCACTCCTCTCCAATAATACCATAATAGATGCCAATGATCTAGTGGAAAGCGACTCTACATACTGCCTGGAACTGGTTTACCATGGTGGGTATAACAAATGCCAGTAGCTGAGAGCAACCACCTCGAAACAGTCTTTTGACATGGGTTGTCCCTTTATCCTATCATAAAAAAAACACTGAACTGGGTTGTCCCTTTATCCCATCATAAAAAAACACTGAACTGAACTGCTTTTCTAAAGGACTTAGTCTGCCAAGAAAGTACTAGTGCAGTCTACACACATGCACAACATGTGCAATCACTGCACCAGGTTCTGAACATCTGGATTGAATCAATCTAAGTAAACTCTGAAAACTTTGGGCAAAAATAAGGGATTTGTTCTTAACGCACTCTGTGGAAGACCAGATAAGAGTTCAACCACACCAGATATTGCAACTCAGATGCGCTTCTTGCATGTCAGAGCAACAAGTACAGTCTCCCATGTGATGAACCTCTTAAATCTGTTTGAAAAGCTAATTCAAAGGAAGAAAGTTAACTTTTCCAGTAGAAAGTTAAGATCCCAGGAAGGGGCCACCTGTTTTCTAGTAGGCCTAATATGCAAATCCCCCTTTAAAAACCTGTTTTACCAATGACAGGGAAGGGGAAGACCCAAGGATAGACATGCCAATATGGCTGCCATATATACCTTTATAGAAAAGACAGGCCAGAGGAAATTAACTCTCACATTTCAAAACCAGTGGTATATAATCCCTGATGGTTACTGGCTAGATCCAACTAGAACATCTTTCCCACTTACCAATACAAGATTTCCTAGCAGCAGGTTTTTTTGGTCCCTTTAGTACCTGCTGCACATCCTCATGACAGTTGAGACTAAAGATATCAAAATTAATTCAAACAGAAGGTTAGCTGAAGTTCAGATTCAAGAGCATAAAACTCGCCCTCTTGCCTGAATAGGTCCAGTCTGTGAGGAAGCTTGTTATAATTGCCCTTAGTCAGTTCCATAAGGGAAACCAATGTTGCCTGGGACAAAAGGGAGTCACTAAAATGATTTTTTGGAGTCCTTTTGAATCTTCAGAATTCTGCTGGTTATCAGTGGGAAAGCGTAGATATTCATTAAGGAACATTCCCAACCACAGGAATGAAAATACACCTGTTCAAGACCTGCTTGCAAAGAGTGCTGGAGCAGAATTTGTTCAGTTGTCTGTTTTGAAAGGGGTCCAACAGATCTATAGAAGGTGCTCCCCATAAGCTGGTTCAATTCCTGGAAGACCCCTGATTCAATTTCCATCTGTGATGGCTTGCACTATTCCTGCTCAGCTTATCTATCACTGCATTTTGCACTGACTGAAGGAAAGATGCTTGGAGGATTAAGGAACGCTGTAGAGCTACTTCCCAAGTCATCATAGCCTGCCTGCACAGGGGGGAATGACCTTGAACCTCCTGCGTGCTTATGTACATACTGTGGGGGTTGTCAGAAATCAGTGGTAGTAGTTCAGGGGACCAAAGATGGAACAAAATTTAAGGCATGGATCACAGTCTACTGCTATGGTCTCCACCCCAAGGAAAAGCATAAAATGTGCAGTCTGTACTTACAGTTGGGATCATAGCAGAAGAGTGGAGACCTGGCTTTAGAGCCATTTGCTGTCTCCACCAGTGCAGCTCTTTTTAGACAAAGCCCAAAATTGGAATGTGATATTCCAAAGGATGAAGATGGTGGCTCAATGCATTCTTTATAAACCACTGATTTTTTTTTTTCTTGTGTATAACTTGGTGAGAGGAATCAAGAAACCCACAGAAGCCATGAACCACAGAATCCAGAGATGTTCATTTGCAGACATAAGACTGACTGGTGAAGCCTAGGAATGCTTCCAGAGAGAAATCCTCCTTCTCCTGTGTAAGAAAAGCCTTTTGCTGAAGTGTCTATAAGTTGGTCAAAACAACTCTGTGTGAGAGGATTTTTGTACATTTGACTGCGGTGGTGGTGCTGCGGTAGCAT
This sequence comes from Protopterus annectens, assembly GCF_019279795.1. Taxonomy (NCBI): domain Eukaryota; kingdom Metazoa; phylum Chordata; order Ceratodontiformes; family Protopteridae; genus Protopterus; species Protopterus annectens. Next base: position 1,804,825,203 of record NC_056728.1, read on the forward strand.
GGTCGTCTCACAGTAACACGTTGTCCTGTTCAATTCTCAGCTAGAGCGTCTTCTGTGTGAAGACACGAGTGAATGGGTGTACCTTCATTGAAAGTTGTGCCTCAGGGCCGGCAACTCGGCATGTAAAAATCTGCCAATCATTAGCAGACCGGAATTCCGCTGTGGTGACCCCTAACTGGGAAAAGCAGACAGACACAACAACCTGGGATTCCAGATTGGCAAGGAGAGAGAAAACCCATGTTAAGGACATCTAGGAAAAACTCTGCAAAGAGAAGCAAACCATCTAAAAAATGCAGTCTGCAATGAGCTACCACAAGAGCTACACAATTTGTAAACACCCTTGGAGCTGTGGATAACCCAAAGAATACAGAGAAGTGATAATATGACCCAGAGAGATCATTTTAAACTTCTTGAAGCCTGTAGATATGGGAATGTGATAAGCATCCTTTAGATCTAATGTGATCATTAAACTCAAATGAGGGAGGAGAGGTTAACAGTATTTGAAGGGTCAGCATTTAGAGTACTGCTACAGCCACATACAGAATTAGAAGAGAAAGATCTATAACTGGTCTCCAGGAAAGCTACTCCTTTCAGACAAGAAACATGGAACAGAAGCCTGTGGCCTAAAGGCACTGATGCCATGACTCCTAAGGCGAGTAAATGTTGAAGAACCAGAGGAAAAAACATTTTGTTGGATTCAGAGGATAGAGAGGAATTCCCCAGAAATTGGGTATTTGTATACAATGACAAATGCAACTCAAGTGAACCACTTAACACCTAAGATTATGAAATAATCGGATACCGGAGAAGAATGTAAACAGCCCGTTTCTGTGACAGATTTAGAGAAACAGGGGAAGGAAGATAGAATGCTGGCATAGTCAATCATCCTGAAGCATTACACAGCCCTTTTTTGGGAAAGATCCTAGTTTCTTGTTGTCCCCCTACTTCCTTCTCTTTACTCCCCCTGTTTGGCTTGAGGTGGTAGGAATGGCTTATTTTGTTTTTTTAAAAGCAAGAGAGAATTTGGAACATTTGTAAATGGGGAGGGGGCTTAAAAAATATTTGACACTCCCCAAATTAACCTCTCTCTCAAATAGTTTGAGGATCTGATTTAGTAGGCCAAACAAAACTTCCACATTTAAAGTAGAGATTAAAATCTCATACTTTACTTCATTAAACTTAATTACATACCCAGGTACATCTCCCCAAAACTACAGTAGTAGCACTATACATTTGCACAACCATAAACTGTAGTAGTAGCCCTAGACACCTGCACAACCATAAACTGTAGTAGTAGCCCTAGACACTTGCACAACCATAAACACTCTTCAATGCACACTGGATACCTGTAGTCAAAAACAGAATTCAGAAAACAGCTATCCTCTGTAGTAGTGAGGCAGAGTACTCCCCCAAATATGCTGCAGAAACCAGAATATGCTTCCACATATGTGCCTGCCTGGTAGTCAAGTATTCTATAAGTTACAGCGGAAGAAAATTTTGGTTTTCTTACTGAACTTGTCCAATACCTTTCCATCCTTGTCCACAAGGCAGAGGGTGGTATTAACCAATTGTATGTTTCCAGCTAGCAAACAGATAGATATTCCATATCAATTTTATTTAAGGTGAGAGAAGAAACATTTGACAGGCTGTAAAAGTACATAACTATCCACTTTTTTTGTAACTGAAGATCAAGGATCAGGATTATTAGGTACACACCACATACCTCGATCTTGCAAGAACTTTTGACAATTCCGCACTTTGGGAATAGAAGAAAATCTAAACCGGGAATAAACCACTATATGTCACCCTCACTGGATTGCCAACTGGCTCACAGGAAGGACAAAATCAATACAGGAGAATTTACCTCCACACATACCAGTCACCAATGGAGTCCTCCCAAGATTCTGTGCTGGGACCTCTCCTGTTCAGCATCTACTTTTCTGATGTAATAAAGTCAACACCAAAGGGCTCTGGCTATCAGTCATTGAATCCCTAAATGACTTGGCCATACTGCAGGAAGGTTTGAATTTACCTCTTTGTTGTACTAAAGGTGCCATACCCCAAGACTAGTACAATACAGAAGATGCAGAAAAAGCTTACACAATGTGTTTTGCAACCAAACAAGTGTCTGAGCAGATGAATAAGTAGAACGGTACACAAGACACTCAAGACCAAACATATAGCTACTTCTCAGAGGAGACAACCATTAAATATTCTATTTAAAGATGAACTAGCAACCTGTGAAAATACCAAGTTCTGCAGTTTAGAGAACATGTAGTTAGACCACTTCTGCAAGAATATTTGGATAACAATAGTGGGGCACTTAAAAAAATAACACTACTGAAAATAACACCACTGACTTCATACAATTAGTTCTTGGTGAAGATTGACCATTTGTTGCCTAGTTATAAAGCAATAGGCATACCAGATAAATACAGTGTAGGCCATCAAGAGTGTGGCTACACATGTATGTGACATGGTTATAGAGAAAAAATGCATCAATGTTACACAGAAACAGATAGTATAAAAAAGTCAGAAAATTGAAAAATGAACTAGTTAAAACACTTCTACAAAGCAATACAGCATAGGTAGTACAGAAGGGAAGAAGCCAGTAGGATTCATGGAATTAAATTCTGCAAGTTTTAAAAGGAGTGTGAACTACTTACTCAGACATGGCTTTGACGATCATGTATCTTACAGATCCCTCATGATTCTTTGAGAGGCAAAGGAGGAAGGTGGAGGCAGGTAGCCCCAAGGACTTGGTTTTGGAGTGGTCAGCTTTCACTCTGCAAGTCTTGGCATAGTCCACAACAGAAAATTTACCATTTCTGAAGCAAAAAGAAATAAAGCAACATTTAGAGAGGCCTCAATAATATACTATCCCCAATTAATGAAGTGTAAAACACAGGTCTCAACCTTCCACCTATAATATGGAACATCACCTTTAATCACGTGGAACAAATGGGTAAAATGTGGAATGTTTACTAATAGCTTCCTAACAACTTCAAATAGGAAGCAACACAGTATGGTTAACAGGTTACTTTATACATCATAAAAAGTTTTTTTTATGAATTAATATGACCATGGCTACCATTAAAAACATTCTTAACACTGAAAGGGTGATACTCTTGCAATAAACTTTGAAGAACTTGGACTTTTAAGACCTAAAATGAGAAATGTTCCACATACTGTGGTGCATTAGACAGGTACTGTATATATAAAAAAAAAAAAACTGCTTTGCAACGTGCTAGGAGACCAACATCTACAGTCTGGCTAAACACACTTCAAACGGAGAACACTTATGTACGGTCAAGTCTCACAAAGAGTTCTATTGCAGAAGTGCAAATCAGGCACGAGTGTACGCAAAAGTTTGAGTTTCATGGAAAAGCTACAATCTACAAGGTGAGATATGAGAGAAGGAGTTTGGATAGTCCCAAAAATACATACATATATTACACACACACACACACACATATATATATATACACACACACATATATATTATATATATACACACACACACGTATATATTAATATTGTATATACGGGTCTACTTTCCATTAAAAAAAACACACCAGCAAACAGCAGTTCGATGATACACTGCTAAAATTCCACTTTAGCAAAACAGTTACCAGACTCACATCACCAAATATCACATTGGTGAATGTGATATACTACACCAGAGTGCTCCCAAATGACTGGCACACCAAATTATGTGGTGTATGGGAGGGGAACCTTTAATGTTTACATAAAAAC
>NC_056728.1:1804829458-1804834458 GCF_019279795.1 Protopterus annectens
GCCTCAACACGTGCCTTGATATTAACAACACTACATGATTCAGGTGGCACATGTGGTTTCCTTTCCATTCCTGTCTAATGCATTGCTGTCATGTGGTTTGCTGTTGTGACATAAATGCCATATCTACATATGTGTACATATATATGTATGTATGTATATATACATATATATATGTCCATGTATATAAGTCTACAAATAATATATGTGATATATGTAGATGTAGAGGTGGACATAGATGTGAACATATGTCTGGGGACTTCAGCACTATTGACTATTTGTGCCAGATGATCTGTACGTGATAACCTCGGATCTATGTATATCTGCCATGGCATGGTGTTAATGCACATCGTCTGTGGTGTGCAGGGCCACGGGTTGTTGTCGTGTAGACACTGGTTATTTTGTTGCTGGGAAGACCATGGGACATCGAATATGGTGATGGTAAGGCACCTGTTGCCAGTTGTGTGTGGATCTGAGTGACACTGAGCAGTGGTTAATATGTTGGAGGTTCAGTATGGGTCATATAACTATTCATTAGAAGACTATACTATGCAGATGAGGTTGACTATGGTGCATCACATTTATCACCAGGGTGTGTTGCTGGTCCCTGGAGTGTATGTGTGTAGTCAGCCAGGTGCAGGTCTCGCATATAGTTGATAGCATGGGAGGGGGGTCAGGCATACTGTACGTACATTGCAGAACTTTACCTCAGGAGTGCTCCTGCCTTAGCAAACCTAAGCTAGGGGTGTGTCTATACCTGACTGGTGATGTTGGGAGGGATGACAGCAGTGGTAGGGTAGTCAGGGTGTCCAGGCTGCACAAACAGGTGCTGATCAGCACAATCAGCTGATGACATGGCCAGCCTGCACATGAACAGTACACTAATACGAGCAAGCAGCATACACACATGTTTCATCCACACTCTACACCACCGGTGTATACCTGCAGGGTCATTTCACGACACAGTCCAACCAAATGACACGGGCTGCAGCAGGCAACATATACCAACATGTGCAGGGGGCTGGGGCAGTGTGGTATGTGTATGCTGCCGAACAACCCTTACTGGGGTGACATAAGACTTTATTGACCGAGGGTGACTTACCAGGGTCTACATGGGCCGGGGATGTTGGAGCACTATGGGGTGGACAGAGACCTCCTACAGCAGCTTGTTGACCTGTGCGTAACACATCACACAGGCCAAGGGGAACGCATCACAGTGGATACCATGGGATGTGTTGTCCTAGGTGTACTAGCCACAGGTACCTCACATAGCACAACTGGGGATATCATGGGTATCTCACAGGCATCTGCATCCAGAATATTGCACCACTTCACAGATGCCATGTCAACACATGCTAGTGAGCACGTACAGGTCCTCCACATACATGATTAGTGCACCAGCAATATGAATCTGTTCCACCACATGGATGAGTACCCTGTGGTACTGGGTGCTATAGCCTGCACACGTAGCAGCACCTGAGGAGCAGGGTAGGGCCTACAGTCAGTTCAGGGGCATACCTTCCAACAGCTACACCCTATGCGATGGCCAGGGCATGAGAATGAATGTGTGTGCTGTCTGCCCTGGAAGCTGTGATGTGTCCGATATATGGCGTCTGACACAGCTGTAGCACACCATTGCCTATGTTGTGGACATCCCCTACAGTCTCCTAGTGGGGGATGCTAGGTAAACTCTGGTGTAGTGGCTTATAACACCCATCAGCAATGCACACACACCCCTGAACACTCACACCATACTGAGGCAGATGCACAGGCAAGACATATACATGTGTATGTGTTTGGGATGCTCGGTTCACAGTTCTGGTATCTGGACACATCTTTAGGGGCTCTGCAGTATTCACAAGCCACATGCATACATGCTGTTATGTTATTTGCTATGCTACACAATGTTAGCCTGCAGTAACAGTTGCAGCAGAAACAGCATGGAGCAGGGCCACACAGCCCAACACCACTGCCAAGGTCTGTACAGGCACAGTGTGACTTGGTGAAGGAACTACCTGTGTAGGGCACAGTCGGCGGCAGCCCGTGCACAGTATGACCTGCCCTTGGCAAAGAGGCAACACACAGAATATGCACTGACACAGTAGGTACCCACGGATTTCCCCTCACTGACCTGCACACAGAAGAATGGATGCCAAACATGACAGTATCTGTGCTCGGCCATGTATGGGAGGTGCACTGTGTGCATCCAACATAGGCAGCACTCCAGCACCATCCTCAAGTCCGTAACACAACCAGGGTATGTCTATTGACCTAACAAGTGGCGGTTGTATTAGAATGTGTACTTACCCATTGCTCTGGTATGTATGTGAGCATACAAGTGACTGCGGTGGCCAAATGTTAGGGCAGCAGACAGTACACATCCATAGTGGCACCATGACCTCTGTAGCACATACGGGGGTCACAATGGTAGCCTGTAGTACACAGGGTGTCCTATCCACTGCAGATTATGGGATGACCATCATGTGTGTCCATACAGCCCACACACGTTCCATGCAGCTGGACAGATGTGGACCAATACAGACAAATGATATATGAAGGCCTATGGATATGCCCAATGACTGACCCCAACCCCGTATGACACACACAGATGACAGCAGGCCAGGCTGTTTGATGTAGGATGTGTAATAGGACGTCCAACATCACTGTGCTGGTAATTAATGCTAGGAACTGACGTACCCTGGTATCTCTCCAACCAGCAATTTAGGTAGGTCCACACACTGACATGGAGTACCTGGCAGACCAGTACAGTAGTGGCAGATGTGTACAACTGTTGGCTGTGCCCCCTATCACACCTACACATGTGAGAGTCATGTGCACCACCCACGGTGCTGTGTAGGACTGTGGTTGCATGTCCCCCCACGCTATACAGACATGTAGCAACTGTCAATACCACATGACCATTAGCTACCCTGCAGACACAGCATGTCACCTGTCTGTGTAGAACGGAAGGGTCAGCAACACAGTACTAACTATCTGGACATGTGACACATGCAATACAGTTGACCATACTTTGCATGCTCACACACATGACGGTATTGTCAGTCTACAACATGCGCAACAGTCATACTGGGCATGCTTACACACTGAAACACAGGACGGCCAGGCATGTACACACCAGTGGTCCGGACATATCTGCCAGTACATTGCTATACTGTTGGATGTCTGCGCTGTATGGTGTTTACGGTCTATTGTCTGTACATATGCCATGGTCTATTGTTCATTCACATGAGCTATATGCGCAGGGTACATCTACCATCACGTGTATAGGGCGGTTCTTTGTTTGCGGACAGGCCGACGCCTTTGGATACAAACCGGGTATCGCACAGTCCAGCAGGTCGGAGCTGTTGTGCATGGGTTTGCACAGTGTTAAGCACTGCTGATCTCTGGTCACAGCACCTTATACACATTTACACTCCACATTTCTTTGACAGGGCACTGCTGGCATACTGGTAGAGAAACACGCTTACAGCCGCTCGCTCTCCGACATTTTCGCTTACATTTGTCACTCACACTGGGTGTGTGTAATCCCTTGTGATGTGTATTACATCCAACTACATGACTACAGTATTGGGTATGTGTAACCATTTTGCGACGGCAGCCGTTCGACTGTATGGACTCGGCAGCCTGTCCAGTGACGTAATCATATTATATGCGTGTTCCTCATATGATCTGCTCCCATCTGCCTGATACACGGGAACCCATACTCTGCAATGCTGACATGTGACTTGAGTTTGTTAACGCAGCTGTCTGCCGAGTCATGCTACCGCATACCAACTGCACGTTGACCACCTTTCAGACTGCATGACGGAAGACTGTAGGAGTGACACCTTTCCCACTTTGCATGGGACAGTCCCTCATCACACATCACATGTGACAATACCAGAACTCTCCACCAATCGGGGACACATTTCTGCAGAATCAGGGACAGGTCATAAAAAACAGGGACACATTTACAAAAGTAGTGCTATTAACTTGACACATTAACAGAATCAGAGCATATAACATAATACACATATTCTGATGTAACAGTTGTATATAACTCTTACTTATTGTCATTAGTCAGTAAGTGTAATTCACTACCTTTCCTTCAACAGCCACTACATTTAGGAGGGATTAAGAGGGACACAGTTAGACTTTCAGTCAAACTCAGGGTACGCATCTGACATTCAGGGACAGTTGAGTGGTATGGACAATACTCTAGCCATTGCAACTGTCCTGATTAGGGGACCTTCTCATGTTGTAGGTGTCTGTACAGGTTGCTTGTTACAGGTCTTGTATACCTGACACATCGATATGTCATATGTAGTAGCATAAGCAACTATACTGCTGCTAGACTATGCTTTGATTTGCTCCGATATGTATATTTCTGTACTATGCATGGCTGTAAGTATGTTCTGCCCTGGTACATCTGACAGTTCTACAGACCAGGTTCCACTTTGGCCGTTCAGACTGGTGGCGGCCCTATAGACCCTATATGTAGAGCTATCACATGTGTCGAGGCAACACATACCCACAGCATACCTCTCCCTGATTTTCAGGGCCGTCCCTGATTTTGGATCATATTTTAACTCTATCCCTCTTAATCCCTCCTAAAACTAGTGATGTTTGGAGAAAAGGTGGTGAATTACACTTAATGAATAATGACAATAAGTAAGAGTTACAAACTTCTTTAACTTCAGAAAATGTGTATTAATTCATATGCCCTGATTCTGTCAATGTTTCCAGTTAATAGCTCTAATATTTTAAATGTGTCCCTTATTGTCCTTGTGTATTCTTGACTTATCCGTGATTCTGTTGAAATTTGTCCCCAATTGGTTGAGAGGTCTGAGCCACAGCCAGTAGTACATGGACGACCGCCATGGTTTGCATACGTTAAGGTTATTCATGTAGCTAATTGATAATACTGTTTCCTATTACATGTAGCTGTTACTGATACAACAAATTGATGTCTGACACCACTACACACACTATATAGCCTCCAT
>NC_056728.1:1804839458-1804846958 GCF_019279795.1 Protopterus annectens
CGGGACAGATGACAACCCTACTGTGGACACCAGATTGTTTGGGCCAACACATAGCCACAGTCACTGCAGGTTTAGAACAGTCATTTGTTTCCTAGCTGTAAGCCTTATACCTTTGGCACTTTTGTTGTTTGCCTGTTTCTTGTACGAATTACATTTATTCTTTTCTGATGTGGCAGCTTTAGGCAACTGTTCCATGCAGTATGGTGCATAGTTATTCCCTATGGTCACAAGACATTTGGCATTGTACCATTGTTGGTCAGGTCACACCTACACACACATTAATTGTCCCTCACACAGTGGATCAGGGGTATCCTGTTTACGTCAGTGCCTTCATCACCCTTATACCATGTGCCACTATGCAAATGTATGCAATATATTCTCCCGCTTATTCGTTTCGGGACCCGTGCATCACGGGCAGGTGTTTGATCCTGGGTAGTAGGTTATGCATGACTACTTAGGGCTGGACAGTGTCGTGCACCTCTAATACACATTCCAACTTGTGTCCAGATATCTACTGGACTGGACTTTGTGTCTTCCATTCTAATGTTTATACAGGTTATGTATCCCATGAGGGATATCCAAAAATTGGACCGATCCACAACAAGAGAAATAACGAACATCTTTTTGGCATTACGAAAATGTGCTGGGGGTTTTACATGCAAGGGATACATAGTGTGCAATTCTGTAACTGCCCAGGGTGACACTACCTACTACATATGTGTACTGGTCACTATGTGTAGCTGTGTCTGCACCAAACCAGTAGGCCAAGTATGGCTGGATTTGGTGGACGTTCAGGTATGGGAGTGGATTGTATGATGTGGAGGGGATGCTGGGTAGTCCATTATGCATCCAGGTGTGTTGCATTTGTTATGGCCAGTTTTATCAGGACCAGTCTGTGGGTATGTGCCGGTGACATGTCTATACATTTGTCTCGCACATTTCAATATTCATATGTTTGTGGGATTGTGTTCTACAGTATGGCCTGTCTGCTTGTATTGCAGCTGTTTATACATGTGTTTCTGTTTCTTTCAGCTTCACCTGCTGCTCCCTCATACACCTCCGGTTCACCTATTCTGCATACGACACAGTATTGCCTTGGAGGATTGTACCATTACTCATCCCCCCACACACACAGATTCCTCACACCCCATACATCACTGCTTTGGTTGTTGGCCCATGACACGGCCAGAGTAACACATTGAATACCCTACATTTGTCAGGTACTTGTATGGTTGTGTGGACTACCCTGCCATGTTTGCTTTCCACATGCTATACCTCATGCACATAGGTACACGCCCATACTTAACTTTCATTACATGGTTGGTATACCCGGGTACTACCCGTTCAACTGTGATACATCCTGACAAGTTTGGCTTGTACCGCTGATTTCCAGAATTTGGCAGCCTTTTCTACTCATTGGTAGGATGCCACCTTTTCCTATGTCCAGGATGAGATATATTCCGTACACATATCCGACTGTACTGGACAACACATCCCCACAGTCGACGGTACAGATAATACTGTTCCTTTCAGCCTACATGTTTCCTTATTGTTGTAGCTGTTTATATGCTCCTTCTGTTTTGTTTACATGCTTATTCTATTTCCTATCACATTTGGTATGTGAAATACAGACATACCTTTTGTATGTGACTATTACATGCCTTGTGGGATATGATTTGTACATACTTTTGCTAGATATCTACATTTATTGTGTATTTTGTTATGGACACATCTGCCCAGCTGTGTACCCTCCCTCACATTATGGGTCAGCTGGTGACCCTCACCATTGGGCTGGACATACCTACTGGTGGCTCGCTAACATATGATGCGTTTCACTTCCACTTGGTATAGCTATCTACACTGCGATGGACTACGGCCACACGGTCTTCCATGTCATTTGTTCACGGGATAGGGACCCATTATTCCCTACCGTGCATTTGTGTTTGCTTCTTCACTTTGTGTTCACAGGAACTTTCTTGCATGCTTTGCATACGTTTCAGTATCCACGGACACTGACAGATGTGATTACTAGCTTGCAACTTGTTATATGCAAGCATTTTAGGTTGCACATTGACAGCTGTCATTTCCACGCCCCCGTGCGGCACTTCGACATGCCCTATGCACTCGCGCTCCTTTCCTGTGCACGTGGCTGTGGTGGCAGTGTGCCTTCATTAATATGCATTTGGCGCTACTGCGCCATCTTCACGCCGCACTGTCGGCGCAAGCCTACCGCCGTCCTTGCGCCGGGCTTCATGAATTCCGGGGTTGATTTATAACCTGATGAAGTCCCAGTTTTTATGAGGATGAAAAATGCGGTGATTAAGTTAATGCATTTAGTTTCCTGATAGTTTCATTTTTCTTTTCGCATTTTGGTACATGTAACAATAAAATCTTTCTGGATTTTACATCAGAGCCTTGTTTTCTACATTTTACCCCTACTGTGCTTCTTTTTGGAATTTGTGGTCAGCTTTATTCTATACAAACGCATCACTGTAGAGGCTTATTGGCTATGACTAAGTAACTTATATGCAAACTAACTTCCGTGCTCATACATGATCTACACGCTTCTACAAAATGGCACTAGGGATTGCACATGTCTGGAATTTATAAGTGCATGCACAGCCTCACATGCTTCTTAAAGACATAGCACACACACGTTACATTCTGATCTACAACTGGAGTGAATTTATGGTTACTCATCCAATCATCCAGATTGCATTTGAAGAGGGCCAATAAGATGCTCTGTTTGACATGAAGTGGGAGTCTGTTCCAAAGTTGTGGTAACCTCTGGTAGACATCTATCCCGCCAGATTCTATTAATGTCACATACCAGGTTAAGGTCTTTAGAAAGAGATGTATAATACTACTGGTAGTACCTAGCAATAATGGACCATTTTACCTGTAAAAATAAGAATTATAGCAAGTTTCTAATAGTAATATATCATAGAGCAAAGCTACAAAATGTGCTTAGTTGGTGGTTCTAGCTGTAAACGTATATAACTTTATATTCTTATAATGTGCTTACTGTACATTAGCGTAAACTGGTATTGAGAGGCACAAGTCCATGTGCCAAAAAAAATCATTGTGCTAGAGTATAAAATAGGATTTTTACTTTAGACGTATTGGCAGCGCAATAAAGATATATTTTTCACCATTGTTATACTCAGCTTTATGAATATAAGTTCATGAGAGTACCCGCAATAAAAAAAGGATTATAATGACAATATCAGACAGCAGCAGTAAAGGCATATGAACTAAAGCCACTAGACCGGTTTCTGAAATTACATGCCCGTCCCCTTTGAGATTTCATTATAAAACTTTCCAATAACAGCAACAGGATATTCAGCTACAAAACACACAGGAGACTGTAATTCTACCCTCTAAATTTATGATGTAGTCTACATCTAAATTTGACCTCATAATTTTATCCACTTGAAAGTATAACATTGCAGCCATGACATGTTACAACAGAAAAGTGCATTTTTTTCTGGTGGAATACAGACAACTTTTATTTCCTGGGTATAAACAGAACACTTCAGACATATTTAAGCCATTATTGCATGTGGAGTGCTAATAAAAAGTTTGACATGGTACCCAAAATGAAAATTGAATATAATACAGAAATGTCAGGATGTTGCAGTAAACACCCATGAACTAAAGCCACTGGGGTTTGTCATTTTCAAATGCTATGTCCTTGACACCTTCAAGATGTCATTGCAGAATTGCAGGGAATAGCAACAGGATAGAAAACTACAAAAACACATATAAGAATGCAATTCTAACCTCAGAGCTTATACTGCAGTGCACCTCTGAATTTAATCCCATAGCATTAGTTATTTGATAGCATAGCATTGTAGCCATGACATATTATACAGAAATATATTTTTTTTTCTGGTGAACTATAGAGTACTTTTACTTCTGGTGTATTTAAAACTCATTTAAGCTGTGATGAAAGGAGGTACTGCCAGCACAGCTAGCTGGAATTTTGTAAATAATTATATGTCATTTGTGAATATCAAACTGATTTACACAAGATGCTTCTGTTACAAATGTATTAGAACTGCATGTCATGTGTATAACAAACTGATTTGTACAGATGTTTGTTTTGAAGAGGTATTTGTAAAGTATCCACAGTGTGCCTTACTGCAGAAAACAGAAATGTACATGCACTACTGTAACTGTTTAAATGTATATGTTTTAACAGAGAAAACTGGAGAGTTAACCTCAATCCAGCAAACTTTAGAAAAATATCTGAAATTAAATAATTTTATAGGCTAAGCCATAAAGATGCTATCTCACGGGTTTCAAGGCAGCCAGAAATACAAAGTCTGTACTAGAAAGCTTTCTGTATTGTCTTTGGGTTAACTAATTATACTCTGGAAGTATAGAGGTATGCAGTTGTTTTATGACTTCCAACACCTGCCAAAGATCAGAGCAAAAGCCATTTTGTGTGTATTTTTACAGGTAGGTGCTAAGTCTTGCCAGCTTCCAGCAATCGGGGTTTTGCATGGGAACTAGAAGTCAGAAGACCAGAAATTATGTCATTCTGCAAGCTATCCCACCAGTAATATTTTCGATATTATTTTGAGAAGTCCTTTAGTGAAACAGAGCATTCTGTATTCTGTCTTGGGCCTGACAACAAAAGAAGGACCATTCGTCACATCATCTGCCTTGCTCTATTATATAAGTTATTAGAGTACAATAATTCTCTTAGTTGCAGTCTGGAATATAGTGAAGCTTAGTTTAGATATTGTTTTTCTTTATTTGTCTAAGCCTGCCCTGCAATGTTATTTTAAATATTTTCTATGGTTTTGAACCCTGATGTCACTGTGAATATATGCTTAGTATTTTCTTTTTTTTTTAATTGTTTATTATTAAATATATTTAAACCTTTCATTGTGGCTGATCTTTATAGAGATATTTAAGTTTCGATAGTATGCGTATATTTATTTGGTGATATGTGTGGGCCACTCCTAATAGCCTTGCTCTTGGTCAAACTACCATTTGTATTAGTATTAATATTACACAGTAAAATTGGACACCATTTGTCAAGGATATTAAAGTAGCTGGTGAGGGGTTCTGGTGGTAGTGGTAACTACCTTATAGTCTGGACAGATGGGACCATAGCTAGTAAACCTATGCCAGCCTTTCCCAGGTGTGTGTGTGTGTGTGTGTGTGTGTGTGTGTGTGTGTGTGTGTGTGTGTGTGTGTGTGTGTGTGTCTGTGTGTGTGTGTGTGTGTGTGTGTGTGTGTGTGCATGTGTGTATGTAAAACAAATCTTCAAGAGTGTGTGCATCAGCTACTTGGGCAAGGTCACAAAGAACTTGTTGGCAGAGAGAGTGTTGAAGGACTTGGCTTGACTCCCTGGCTAAAGACTCAACTATTTAGCTGTGCCAGTGAGGAGTATTATTAGGGATCTGGAGAAAGAGGGAGAAACCAGCCCCAGAGTGATTGTGGTCTCTGTGTGCTCTTAAGAGAAATTGCACTTGATGCAGAGAGCTGCTCCTGGGAATACTGTGTGTGTACCTGTTATCCTTCCAGTGAACATTCCCCACAGGTGTCGGTGGTGAGGATTGAGGCTCCTTGATTACTGGTGAGTTGTCACACAAGCCATTATTGAATTAAGCACACTGAGAAGTTTGCCACGATAGTCAAAATGAAAAACAAATACAATGCAAACTGTCAGATGGCAGCAGGATGTCTTTTAAAGGGTATACCTCTGTCTAACTTTAACATTTCATTATGAAACTTCCATGTATTGACAACAGGGTATTCAGCTAAAAACATGCCTAAGTCTGCAATCTTAGCTTCAAAGCTTCAAGTGCAGAGCATTTGTTAATTTGATTCTACAGCTTATTGTGCTTTAAATCATAGCATTGTAGTCATAGCATGGTACAGCTGAAAATAAGTATTTTTGGGAAAATAAAGAGGATATTTGCATTCAGTGCATCGACAACCCAACAATTATTTTAGGTCATCATTGTACTTAGCCTGCTAAGCACAAGTTCAACTCATCAAACAAAATAAAAACAAATTGAAATGTAAAATGTCAGATTGTGGCAAAGGCAGATGAATTAAAGCCACTAGAACTTGTATTTCAGGAGTTATATCCCTGTTCTCCTTTGAGATTCCATTATGAAATGTTCAGGTAGTTACAAAAGGATATTCAGCTACTAAGCAAACCTATGAATGCATTTCTAAAGCATACCCCCAGACCGCCTTTTGTAAGCTAGCTATTTGATACAAGCTGAGATTAAATCTTCAGAAAAGAATATAACATTACAACAAGTAGCCTGTTTAACTGTACATGACCAATCAATCCTTAGAGGTAATTCAGTAGTATCAGTCCATATTCCACAAACTTTCATGTAAGGAATATATGAAAAATGTGGTGTGTAATTGGATAAATTGTGACCATTTACAATTTTTGAGAATATGCATTCTTAGCGTGCTCATATGCATTTCTGTATTTTTCATTATGAAAAGTGAGTTTATGGTAAACAAACATCTGTACACATGAATCTTATAAGCACAATCTAAGGTAAACATGTTCAGACACATGCTTATGTGAGCACATACACAGTCACCCTCCCACATTCACAGACTCACAGAAACATTCACACTTACACACCTATATGTAGAAACACACACACACACACACACACACACACACACACACACACACACACACACACACACACAGACAAGACACAGTTTTCTTTGCATTTTCTTGATATAGCACATGACTATATTGAAGAAAGATATTAACATATCACAAGGGTATTAACACTCCTATCTCACAGCTCTAACTTATCTGATTCAGTTCCTCACTGGGGTGCCTTTTGTCCTTAGCCTGTATGCCCTCCTTGTGTCCATGAGGATTTTCACTACGGGATCTATTTTCTTTCCACATTACAAAGGTACACTGATAAATTAAATTGGTGGTCCTCCAAATTGCCTGCGGATTTATGAATTGTGTGTGTGTGTGTGTGTGTGTGTGTGTGTGTGTGTGTGCGTGCGTGTGTGCGTGTGTGTGTGTGTGTGTGTGTGTGTGTGTGTGTGTGTGTGTGTGTGTGTGTGTCTGCATTTCATGGAGGAAAGGCCATAGGAGTGGGAAAGATATGGCCAGAAATGGTGAAGAGTCTATACATTGTTGGGATGTCATGATTAAGACACATTTTTAGTGCTGTTTGGAAGGCAGGGACAGGATATTTCCCAGTTGGACAGGGATCATGCTTCTTCACCCCCATGGAAAAATTGTGCCAGGGTGAAAAGAGGAGACTTCATCAAAAAATTGAGTCTTTAATTAAAAAAAGCAGTGCATATTCCACCCTAGCTTTGGAGCTGTGGACAACTATTACCCTTTGCGTAAGTATTAGAAAGAAACGAGAATTTGTCAGTATAGTTTGCTTGTGTTTTCTAGACCTGAAGAAGGAATACAACCATTGTGCCTTGGAATGTCTTGGCTGTGCTGAAACAGTAAGAGGTCCCAGAGCTGCT
>NC_056728.1:1804851958-1804911958 GCF_019279795.1 Protopterus annectens
GTTTTTATCTGCATTTGTTAAGCAATATATCTCAGAGATTTAGTAGTCATTTTATAAGGGAATCCTGAGATAAAATGCTAGGCAAAAGTTTCTGAATTTGTCAAATGATACTGCCCAATCAAGCATACATACAGTACAGAATATGAATTCTAAAGACAGTCAATATAAATACAGTACTAATCCAATAATATTTAGCTTAACCATCATATGATTTGTTTAATTACATAGTAGGTGTTTTTCTGTTTCTGCACTTAACACACGTAGCATAGTTTTCATCCTATAATACCTGACATATGTGCATATCATCACAGTGGTTTCCAACAGATATGTTTGATACTTCATGCATATAAATTCTTTATCTAACATACTAGAAACTTAAGCATTCCAACATCTATGACTACCACAGCTAGAGATCTGCATAGAACTGCAAAATACACTCACTGCAAGAACTGTCACACTGTACACAGAGATAAGAATATAAGTACTGGGAAGTGAGAAGACCCATCACCTTAACCAAAGGTGAAGGAGCATATTGCTTGAGCCTACCAACACAATGCATGATGGAGAGAGAGAGAGAGAGAGAGAGAGAGAGCACATCAATGTGGCCAGGCACCACAGCTCAGATAAAATGATCCACCAAGTAGAACTCTTAAGAGGCAAAAGACAATTTAAACATAATTTTATAAAATGTTATTGTAACAGTTTTTGTTGATAATGTTCCCTTTGTTTTATGTTTGGTTCTTTGAAAATGTGTTGAAAGCTTACACGTATCCAAGTATAAATAAATAAAATGAGATGTAAGAGGAAGAAATAATGTTTAAGCACATAAGCAGTGTTTCAGCTGTTTCAGTGGCTTTGTGACAGAGCAAGAATTATGTTGCACTGGGCCCAGGTTTCCGAGCTAGCTAAAGAACAGATCGCTTTAGTGCTGCCCTCCTATAATGCCCAGGTCTATTGTGTTTTAGCGGTTATAACCATACCTCTCAAATAACAGATATTTACAAAGGTGCATCCAGCCAGAAACAAGGACAAACAACTAGCATAACATTTGAATAACAGCATAAAGATCTTCCTGCTTCCAGTTGGAATATGAGACAGTACTCAGAAACAAGTATTTAAAAAATTAGAGAGTGACAAAATGATAGAAAAGTATCAGCACCTTATGAAAGAGACAGTGTAATATAAGCTTTAATGAACAATTTAACCACACAAGGCCTTTTATGTTTACTGCAGAAAAGGCAAATGTAAGACGTGTGTTCTCGTTCTTTAACTGGATAGTGACACTGGTACACTGGCCATGTAGTGCAATTTTCTGGGTACACGACAGCTTCAAAAATCACATGTGATGAAGGGGATTCAGAAATGTGTGCGAAGGAGTAAATCAGGCCTGAAAATAGAAACATTCAATCAAAATAGTTACATTTGAGAGGTCTGGTTATAGCAGCTGATTTGTTTTCTGGTTTATGTGAAATGTGAATGACCTGCCACTTTCCCTCTTTATTTAATACACACCCTGCGCATTGTCATGACAGGTTTTACTAGAAGAAACCACACGAGGCACATTCAGAAATAATTGAACTGCTAAATGTCGAAAACAAAATATGTGCTTTCCTTACTGCTTCAATCCCAGATTTAGTATATATATATATAATTAGTAGGGGGTGTGGGGGTGCTTCCCCCTGCATTAAATACGTTTCAACATTTTGTCAGTACAATGAAATGTCAGGGAGCTATATAAGTACCTCTCCCATTACAAAGTTCAACATAATTAAAACAAACACCACACCTGATCCCAGAACTGCCAACAGTTCTTTGTTGAAGGGTAGTTCACGATAGTGCATTTTCATTTAAGTGCACTTTCGCTAAACTGTAGTCGGCTATGTAGCATTTGGTAAAGTGTCCTTTCAATAAGTAAAAGCAAAGTAGACCCATATATATATATATATATATATATATATATATATATATATATATATGTATATATAATACATACACAAACAAGCACACAGGCACACACACACACACACACACACACACACACACACACACACACACACACACACACACACACACACACACACACACACACACACACATATGTATGATCTATGTTATAGGACTGAAAGTTCAAAAGACTGAAAACCAAATGTTTAAAACTCAGAATATCAGAAATGGGAATTTACCCCTTTTCCACTGTTGTGTGATCACAGAGTTGGTGTATATAATTAGCAGGGGGTGTGGGGGGTGCAGGGGGGCTTTCCCCCAGCATTAAGCATGGTTTAGATATTTTGGCTTTCAGTGTTTTGAACTTATGATCTTAAGACATAGACCTCTCTCTACATATATATATATATATATATATATATATATATATATATATATATATATATATATATATATATATATGGTTCCCATTCAGAAGCCTGAAACATCATAAGCCTGAAAATCAAAATCCTGAAACCAAAAGCCTGAAAATTCAGAATCCTGAAAACTCAAAATCCTGAAAGCCCAAAATCCTGAAAGACCAAAATCCTGAAACTCAAAATCCTGAAAACACAAATAATGCTAATATGTCACTATAAAGACACTAATATCTACCAACTGACCCTGACCCTAACCCTAACCCTAAGGTCCGTCACTATCGCACACTCACCTGACCCGCCTAACCCTAACTCACTTAAACCGCCTAACCCCAATATTTGTCACTATTGCATACATGCCTAACCTGCCCTAACCCTAACTCACTTAAACCGCCCTAACCCTAACATAAAACCAACCGCACACTTACCTGACCCCAACGCATGACCTAACACCACAGGGCTAACAATAGCAAAGCCACAATGACATCAGTATGTCTATTTTGTGTTTTCAGGATTTTGAGTTTCAGGATTTTGGTCTTTCAGGATTTTGGGCTTTCAGGATTTTGAGTTTTCAGGATTCTGAATTTTCAGGCTTTTGGTTTCAGGATTTTGATTTTCAGGCTTATGATGTTTCAGGCTTCTGAATGGGAACCATATATATATATATATATATATATATATATATATATATATATATATATATATATATAAAAGCATTTCTATGAGTTTTTATTTTTCAATAAATTCATTGTGTGGATAGAGTTCTAATTTTCCTCTGCCTGCTATTTAATAATTTTTTCTAGTTTTATCTTGATTAGTGTCCTTTATTTGGTTTCTCATTTAAATTCCTCTGAGTATGGGCGTTGGGCTGGCAACTCGCCACCATAGAAACTAACTGACAATCATTAGCGGACCGGAGTTCCGCTGTGGCGACCCCTAACTGGGAAAAGCCGAAAGGCATACAACAACATAAGACACCATAGAAATGGAATATGCAGTAGTAATACCACAGGCACTACTATGTGACAGTTCTAAAGCCCCATTAGTCTGATTCCACAGTTCTGAGATTACCATGAATGTTGATTTGTATGGCCAGTGTGGTAGGGGTGCCTAAAGTCCTTATGAGGGCATTTCGATAGCCTAAGCACTCTTTAAGTATCATCTGCTTTCTTTCAAACTGATGATGATAAAACTAAAATTTTGACTACTTGTATTAAATATGAGCTTTACTTTATAAAATTTATGATTGATGTAATATCTGTGTGTACACTTATTTTCTTTAACACCTCATTCACTATGCATTGATTTAGTCTTTTTTAATATGTATTATAAATGTTTTACCTCCGCACTTCATATGTACTTCTTGTTCTGGGATACATGATTAAAAAGATGCATTAAAGCAGTAAATCCATCGTGTTAACAAATGATAAATAGATAATATTATAGATAACTTTTCCAGGGTCTGACAAAGATCAATGCATCTGCATATGCTCTGCAGGAAGTCAGACAGTAGTAAAATTATGCTAAAGAAAATGTCTGAGCTTCCACAAAATGTCACCAAGTTGAAACAGGAAAGGAAAAAGATCGGGGAAATAAAAAAATTTAGTTGTAAAGTGACTAGAAAATCAAACTGGTTGTTTTTTTCTTTTTTATGCCATATCAAAAATAGAATTTTACATACTTATTTTTATTTTTGTTTATATGTTTTAGTGGCTGGATTATCCAGCTGGGTCGAGACCTGGAACCAATGACGTAAGTGACTTGCCAGAAACAGAGACAGATAAAAACCTCAAATTGTAATGGCACAGTGATTTTCTGAGAATATGACGTGACTGAAAACATCTGATAAGCTCAAAATATGTGGAATATGTTTGAATATTTCAGCATTGTGATGTTCATTCCGTATTACCCCCATAATACAACAATCTGCAGAATGTTGAAGGAGGTACAGCGGAACACTGCCATGAAACCTAGGAGTTATAAAGTTTGGATATATAGACGCTTTAAAGTTTTGAAATTAAGCAATATTAACTGACTTATTGCTCAAGCTATCAAGCCTAAAATTACTTCTGGAGAATGAGCAATTGTAATATATGTTTTTTTTTTTTTTTTTTTTTTTTTTGCTAATATAGCAAAATCTGAAAGGTGTATACAAATAAAAAATATAGCATATTTGTTAGATCATTGTGAACAGAATACATTATGCACTTGAAATGTATTACTGATTGGTTTTATCTTTCAAAGACTTTCTTTGTAAAAATGCTTTTGCCGTATTTCACCTATTAGTACTCATATATTAACCACCTAATCCTATGCAGATGATACGATAAGCATCTTTTTTACTTGCAATAACTTGCTGTCCTCCTTTACTTTAAAGCTCTTCGCAGATGAAGGTTAATAGTTCTGGATTTTTTCTATCATTTTACTATCTAGTTTTGAAAGAAATGTGCATTTGTTTACTGAAAAGAAAAAGACTAAGGCCTTTCTATTAATTATGATTGCTCTGAAAATAAAATGAAGAAAATATTGCTTGGATTGCAAATTTGACTTTACAAACTAATATAATGGTTACAGTATATTGTTATATTTAGTTAGATTTAAATTTGGTTTTAATTTGAACATCCTTAGCAGAAATATTATCAGGTTTATTTCATTTTAAACTAAAATCAAATAGAATGTTGACAACTACCACTAGAGAGGTAACACAATATTGTAAGTATTTTATCAGTAAGAGGAAAGTTGTTTTAGCCTTATTTGTATGGGAACTCATACTCTTGACCTGTCAGTGATCTCTTGTCAAGGCAATCTTCACTGGACATAATTTGACTTCACAGTTTTTATATTCCTGATATGCATATAATATTGATTAAAGTTTGTATTCACTAGTAAAACATAAATACATACGGAATACATAACTGTGCTCAAGGGTTGTTACATGATTTTAAGGTATTTGGGGCTTGTACAATTTATAATCAGATCTAGTTCCAGAGCTTCTAGATTGTCTTGCTTACAAGTTTGCATACCTGTTGATAAACAAGTTGTAACTGTACATATGCACATACTTGCATCCCACTCAATTACTTTATATCCAGAGTGACCTTATAGAAAATCTACGTATATATTTCTGTTTGCTATTTTGACTAGTTGTAACCCTTTTTGCCTCTAGAATCTGACAATGTTATGGCACTTTTATTTCACTTATATTCCATTGTTTATGATTTAACTGATGTACTCAATTTGCTGCTTTTATTGCTGGTTATTGTTTTTACTTGACATAAAGCCTGGTCATTCATAAAAAGGATTTTGGATCAGCATTCACACCAATTCAAAAATAGTAATGAACTAACTAACTAGTCAGTCAACACTGGTAATTTTTCCTGTAATATCTCTGTTTAAATGATAGCAATAAAGAAGGCAAATCCTGTCAATTCTAGGACTGTGGGTGGCTAGAAGAAGCTTTGCTACTTAACTGCCTGGAGACTGGTTGTGAGTATATTTTCATGTTTGTGCCTTCATGCACTTCTGTATGAGAGGATACTTTTACATGGATGTCTGTATCTTACCTAAACGTGTGTGGAGACTGTTTTATCCCTTTCATCTCTCAATTCAGGCAGAGTGAGAGGCCAGTCATGTTTGCTGCTGCACGAAGCATCTGAGGTTTGTGACACAGAGTGGTTAGTTTGCATATTACGTACTGACGTGTACTATGATCATTGTAAGTTGTGTAAGACATCTATACTAATGCTATCCTCCCCCTTATATCTCCCTTCTGGAGATCATGATGATGACAATTACAATAGGGGCATCAGTCACAGCCAGCATCCATCCCTGTGGCTATGGAAGCCATAGGGGCATCGGTCACAACCAGCACCCATCCCTGTGGCTAAGGAAGCCATATGGGACATCAGTCATAGCCAGCACCCATCCCTGTGGCTTGGGAAGCTTAGATGGCAGGAAGTACCCTGCTGGGAGCAGTCCAATCTTCTACAAAGCAGGTACTCAGCTTATCTGCTGTTAGCCATCTCTCAATGATGCGTGAATGGGAGGGGGTTGACATTAGCCAACTAACTAGTCACTATTATGTCACTCCTGGAGAAAACTGCAGATGTGATTCACCAACAAGCCTTTCTACTAGGGCAAGGTGTGGTCCCTGACATCAGTCATCCTGATCTATCTGAACCATATCCTGAACAAAATTAACATCCCTCTGTGCCTTTTGGTAACCAGTACATTGTCCATACCCATCATATCCCCAGTCTGGTGTACCTCCATCCTATTATTCTACAAGCTCATGTGCATTGCCCACTCATTCATATCACTAATACTGCACATTCTCTTTATGTCTGTCCAGTCCATGTCTTTCACTCTTGGAGTATACACACCCCCTTCAGTCTGTCTGTATTGTTTCATGTTTGTGTGTCCCACATTAGCTTTCCTCAGCTTTCCTTCCCTTATTTTCCATTACATTTCCATTTTTTTCTATGTATACATATATATAAGGAGGTCTAGCCCCCCCCCCCCCAAGAGGGTACCCTGCCTTCTACTCGCATGCATTTTCTTTATGCTTGTCTTCTGCATGTTCCTCTGCTTTCTATTGTTCCCATTTTGTAGCATTCTATTCTCTGTATTAATCCTTTTTCAAGGAAGCAGTAGGCATCTGGGTAACAGTACATCAGAGAATAGGTGTTTGCAAAGTTCTGTAAATTAGTACAGTGCAATGTTTGCTGACTCCCATACAATAACTATTGTTACCTGCTGCTTTAAAGTCTCACAAGATTCACATTAGCTTGCATGCATCCACACCCTTCCCCCACAACTTATGGCATGCTCAATTCTGCTTTTTAATCTTACTCTGAGTTTGCCATAAATCTGTGGAGACAGCTAGCACCTCAGCAATGTACATTTTTCTGCCATTTAAATATTTATGTCTACTTTACACTTCAGTGCAAGCCTTTTTCAGTCAAGCAGTGCATCTATAAATCCTAACATCTAATTATAGTATTCAACATTTCAGTCTTTACAGCAAGTAAAGCATATAATTAATGTAAATGCATCACACACACTGGGTACTGGAGAATAAATAAGTGAATGAACCATGTAAATTGTGTGCTCTTTCAGATGGACACATGAATGGACTTCCATGACAAACAAGATAAAAAGATGTACATCACATTAATGAACCAGTCTTGTGCTCACACAGTCGCTGATGATGCTCTTTCTCTTGAGTAATATAAAAACAAACAACTGTAATGTTACAGTGGCACTACTAGTGCTTGTTACCTCAAATATGTTACTGCTGTGGTTGCTAGAATATCAACACCTTTGTTATCATCACTATCTCTTGATAATCATACTGAAACTGTGTCTGACTTGCATAAATCCTCCTCACTGAATCAGTGTATTTTCTTTTCACAGGTCTGCTTCTGCAGTACCAAGTTAGCACAAAAGCAGAATATTTATATGCATAAAAAAATCATTTATTTACAGAGATTTCCATGATAACTTACTTTTATACTCACAGTACCTTATTATCACATTTAATTGCACACATTCTTTCTTAAGATGTTTAATAGTAAAATGCATGTCTAATATAAAGGTTGTCATCTGTAGATTTATTTATGAACAGGGAGTGAGGCAGACTTCTATATCTTCTATCTTACCCCTCATATTCCTTCTGTAGACACTGTTTACATCCCGGCCAGGAATGTCTGTTCACATTGCTTTCATTACTGTTACAAGATCAGGGTTCTATTCTCCCTGTAGGCTACTAGTCCAGGTATGTCTTCAGAGGCTGTGTGGACTTAGATGCATCACCTTATCACCCTCATCTCCCCAAGGAAAGACGAAGACCATTATTGATGTATTAACCTTGGTCACTGTCTGGGGATCGACCCCCCAGTGAAGCTGAAATTAATATGAATTCAGCAGCTCTGCATCAGTTTTTCATCTGCTGTATGAACCCATCGATGTGATGTGCTTTATCTTTTCTCAATAAATAGACAAGCAGGAAAAGCCAGAATAGTACTATGTGTGTTCAGCTATGACTCCACTCAGTATCATTATCTGATCCTACCCACTTCTCAGTATTATTATCTGATCCTACCCACTTTTCAGTATCATTATCTGATCCTACCCACTTCTAAGTATCATTATCTGATCCTACCCACTTCTCAGTATCATTATCTGATCCTACCCACTTCTCAGTATCATTATCTGATCCTACCCACTTCTCAGTATCATTATCTGATCCTACCCACTTCTCAGTATAATTATCTGATCCTACCCACTTCTCAATATCATTATCTGATCCTACCCACTTCTCAGTATCATTATCTGATCCTACCCACTTCTCAGTATAATTATCTGATCCTACCCACTTCTCAGTATCATTATCTGATCCTACCCACTTCTCAGTATCATCTGATCCTACCCACTTCTCAGTATAATTATCTGATCCTACCCACTTCTCAGTATCATTATCTGATCCTACCCACTTCTCAGTATCATTATCTGATCCTACCCACTTCTCAGTATCATCTGATCCTACCCACTTCTCAGTATAATTATCAGATCCTACCCACTTCTCAGTATCATTATCTGATCCTACCCACTTCTCAGTATCATTATCTGATCCTACCCACTTCTCAGTATCATCTGATCCTACCCACTTCTCAGTATCATTATCTGATCCTACCCACTTCTCAGTATCATTATCTGATCCTACCCACTTCTCAGTATCATTATCTGATCCTACCCACTTCTCAGTATAATTATCTGATCCTACCCACTTTCCTCTCAGGTATTTGTTGCCACATTAGCAAAAATCATCAAGACCCTCCTGGACATGGGCAGTCATTACTAAATGCAATCTTGGATACTGACTAGCATTTCTATGGTATTACATTGGGATGAAATGGCTAGGCTTGAAATGACCTCTGGGTCAATAGTCTAGTAATCTCCTATGATCCTATGATCCTATATGACCCTTTCACATTGTACTTTTTCCTATGACTCTATATTTCAACCTAGTCTGTACTTGCTATGGCATCAGATATGCGTCTTACTTTCCTGTCCTTTTCAACCCAATTCTTTTCCACTAGTTAAATGAATACATGCAAACTATGTCTGTAAAGTTAAACTGGAGATCAAACAAATACCAATCAACATTATTTGCATTATTAAGTTGTTCAACACTTATGGAACATAAAATGAAATTTCTTCAGAAAAATTGTAATAACCTTCAAAACCACCATTAAAGGAAAACTCCGAGCTCCAACATATTTAAACTCAAAAACTAGTTTTCCTTTACCCTCATAAAATCAGCCTAGCCACCTGCTGTTACAGGAATGCACAAAAAAGTTTTTCAGTCCTATGTTTCTCCCCTACCTAAGCGTAGTGTAGGGTTGCCCATCCCCCGTTTTTTTGTATCGCATTCTTTCTGGTGGAATTTGTCACCACCTTCATGACGTACCTTCGACACAGGCAAATCAGTAGTTCCTTGTCCTGATGTTCCGCCCACACTGTGACATAGACATTATCACACCTGCCTGGTAAACAGCTGCTAAAAATTAACACATTGTGGAACTGTATTAATGACCACAGTTTCCTTCAGGGCTGAAAACATTATCGGAGCCAGTACTGCCTTTAGTGAAACTGCTGCCAAAGTGCTTAAAAACTAACACCACCTGCACTGTTTCGGTAAGGTGATAGCATAATGTACCACAAGTGTAGTTGAGCTTTTTTTTTTTAAGTATTAATACAATATACCTCGCAACATCTTAGAGCAAGAAAACTGGATAAAGACTCAAAAGCATATGGGCATTGTTTAAATATTGCTGTTGCAAACTTAGAAAGTTGCGAGAATAACAGTTTTTGGATTAGGTTAGATTTTCTGAAGATTAGGAAGCCTGAATGTCAAATGTCTGCCGTTATTTTGTAGCTTCAATCTTTAATAAATTGCCCCCGATTTCCTAGAAAACCAATTTTTTTGGGGATCACATGAACAAAAAATATGAGCCATAAATCAGGGCATTTGTGCGAAAATCTGTATGGTATAGAGTATTTCGGGCATGTCTTGGTGTGTGTGTATGGTTGGGTTTCTCCTGCTGATTGCATGTGGGTTAGTGAATGCATGGGTGAAAGCATAATGTCTCCGTGTGTGAATGTTGAACAGACTGTTTTTGTGTGTGTGTGTGTGTGTGTGTGTGTGTGTGTGTGTGTGTGTGTGTGTGTGTGTGTGAGAGAGTTAGCGATGCCTGAGAGAATGAACAGTGAATGTGTGAAAGCAGAATGTGTGTGTGAGTGAAGAAAAGACTGTTTATGTGTGCGTATGAGAGAGCGTTAGCGATGCATGAGAGAATGAATGAAAAGTGCTTGTGTGCAAGCAGAATGTGTGTGTGTGTGTGTGTGTGTGTGTGTGTGTGTGTGTGTGTGTGTGTGTGTGTGTGTGTGTGTGTGTGTGTGTGTGAATGCAGGAGAGACTGTGTATGCGTGTGTATGAGAGTGCATTAGCGATGTATGAGAGAACGAATGAAAAATGCGTGTGTGCAAGCAGAATGTCTGTGTGTGAATGCAGGATAGACTGTGTATGTGTGTGTATGAGAGACCGTTAGCGATGCATGAGAGAATGAATGAAAAGTGCATGTGCGCAAGCAGAATATGCGTGTGTGTGTGAATGCAGGAGACACCGTGTATGCGTCATGTGTGTATGACAGAGCTTTAGCGATGCATGAGAGAATGAATGAACAGTTTGTGTGTGCAAGCAGAATGTCAGTGTGTGAGTGCAGAAGAGACTGTGTATGCCTGTGTATCAGAGAGTTAGCGAGGAATGTCTGAGTATGCAAATGCAGAAGGGACTGTGTGTGTGTGTTTGCCAGATAATTATCGATGAATGAGAGAATGAATAGTCCCCTGTGTGACAGCAGAATGTCTGAGTGTGGCAATGAAGAAGAGACTGTGTATGCGTGTATATGAGAGACAGGTATGTGTGTCATGTATCTGGCCATCTGGTTTGTGTGCCACAAAAAGGAACATCCATTTTTTTGTGTGTTTGTTTGTTTGTTTAGACAGCTGGGGTTATAGCTTTAACTGTAATAAGATGATCTATTACAATCTATCGATCAGCTTATTACAGTGATGTGCTCTATTTATTTTTTTGGGTATTCTTTTTAGCCTTTAACTAGCATCTGCCACTGCAACTAAGAGCAGCGGGCTATAGATCTAACTGTAATAAGTCGATCCTATCAATCGGCTTATTACAGTAAAGCCTTTTGGGGGGGGCTGTTGCTGAGGGGGTAGTGCTGGATCATAGCCATACGTTTCAACCTCTTAGAACAAAAAATCTTGACAATGCCACAAATAATGGGGGACAAATATCCAAAAAATAGGGACACTTTTTAAATATTGCTCTTAAAAAACTTAGAAAGCTGATAGGACAGGTGCATAGCTTTCAACCTCTTAGCATAAGAAATCTGGCCAAAGTCCTCAATGATTTTCCACAAAAATCAAGAATACCATAACTTTGAGGAGGAACAGATTATAAAATATGAGGCACAAATCTGGATTTTCTGCAAAAATCTGGACAGTTGAGAGGTGGGAATTTAGCATGAATTTTCTAAAGGGTATGAAGTCTGAAAATTCTCTGGCCTTTATTTTTTCCTTCAACTTCACTGAATTACCATTTGCCAAAAAACACAGGTTTAACAGAAACAGACCAAAGATATGAGGCAAAAATCTGGACATTGTGGAAATATGTACAGTTCAGAGGTATGGTTCATAGCACTGCCCATCCTTTTCTAACTTGCAACTTTTGCCCGTAAACAACTATATACAACACAGAACAAAAAATTTGCCCTAAATCCAGACTTTCTGACAAAAGAATATATAGTTGAGTGGTATGCCAGACATGTTTCAGTGTGTGTATGTAGTGTATGAGTGTCTTTCTCGTTCTGATTGCATGTGGGTTCCTGAATCCATGCATGATGGCAGAATGTGTGTGAATTCAGAAGAGACTCTGTATGCTTGTGTAAGAAAGACAGTTAGCGATGCATGACAGAATGAACAGTGTGTGTGTGTGTGTGTGTGTGTGTGTGTGTGTGTGTGTGTGTGTGTGTGTGTGTGTGTCTAAGCAAAATGTCTGTGTGTGTGAATGCACAAGAAACTGTGTAAGGCGTATGTATGAGCCAGTTAGCGATGAATGTCTGAGTGTGTGATTGCAGAATACATTGTATGTGTGTGTAGACAGAGTTAGCAATGCATGAGAGAATGAACAGTGTGTGTGTGAAAGCACAATGTCTAAGTGTGTGAATGCAGAAGATACTGTGCATGTTTGGGTGTGTGTTTATGTACTATACTATTTAAAAAGCTCTGTGTACACCATTACATCACAACCTCTTTTTTTCTCAAGTGAGTTGTTCACGGGGTTATACAGAAGCCGTCATCAAATTATATAGTGCAGGAAAGGGTTTTAAAGCTAGAGGGAGGTTGTAGGAATGCTCTGACTTTAGTTTAGGCGATAAGTGGTATGAAGGAATACTGGCTAGGATTCAAAGACAACAAGAGCTCACCTGCATAGCACTAATTTTAGATGAGCTCATTGCTCCAAGTACCAGTGAGCGAATTATTGATATAGCATAACGGGATTGGGTCTGCATGCTGCTCAAAGGACAATGTAATATAGCAGAGTTACAGTGATACTATGATGAACAAGACTATAGTGCCATCATCATCACCAGCCCCTTTCTTCCCATTCTGTACATGGGGTTGTGGTGTCAGACCAACTGTTGCCATCTCTCTCTTGATTCAATGCTGCTCTCATGCCCTCTTCACCCATTACTGACTGTCACAGCTCTTCTCTCACACACAATCCATCCACCTCTGCTGGATGACCGCATTTTCTCTTGTCTTCTTCCTGTCTGTCCCAAACTTCTTCTTCACCATATTGTCTGCTGGCTTTTATGCACATGTGCCTAAGTCACTGTAATCGATTGTATTCTGCTTGACCTTTTCCTGCAATTGTAGCTACTCTGGATTTTGCCCTTATGTCCTAATTTCTTCATCTATCCCACAGTGTGCATCCTATCTCCCATCTGAGGGACTTCATCTCCATTACATCCAGCTTCTCAACTGCTCTGGCTGTACTGCCTAGGTTTCTGTATGATACATTACTACTGGTCGCTTCACTGTTTTGCATGCCTTATTTTTCAGCTTCTTTAGCATTTTGGGGTCATACGCAACACTTAACACTCTGTGCAAGATGGCTGCAGGACCTCTGATTCATGCTTTGACATCCTCATTCTGAACTCCCATCTACTTAACCACCCCTGCCAGATAGTTGGAGATGTTAACCTGTTTGGTTATTTTGTCATTTCTCAGCTTCTTTGGAAGTCTGCTATTTGCTGCCATTACATCTGTCTTATCTGTACACGGTTTCATCCCATGTGCTTTGTTTTGCATTCTCCTGTCCTTTGCTGAAGTTTTTGCTCAGAGTCTGCTTATAAATTCACCTCAAGTACTTGCTAATGTATTCCATCATCAGTATGAACAGCAGTGGGCTCATAGATGAACCCTGCTACACACCCACACCCATTGTGAACCACTCTGAGACCGAACACTGCTCATACTTGAGACATTGGGTCCTTATACATAGCTTGCACTAATTTCATCAATGTTTCCTGGGACTTTGAACCACTGCAGGACTGCCCGAATCCGCTTTCTTGGAACCTTATCATATGCTTTCTCCAAGTTTTGTAATGCCCATTTGGACTCCTTCCTCAGCCCTCATTGGGCCACTTTTGCTCTATCCTGGTCTGAATCTGAAATTCTCATCTCCCATCTTACTTTTAACTGTTCTGCATATGTGTTTATCATCTCCCAAATAACTTTCATCTACTCTATGCATGTGTTTATCAATCACTCTCTTCAGAACTTCCATGCAATGTGACAAGATTGTGATACCTCTGTACTGCCCATAGCTGTAAATGTGCCCTTTGTCCTTAAACACTGACATAAGTATGCTTATTTTTCAGTCATCTGAGATACATTTTTATCCGCACTACTGTGAGTACCCTCAAATGCTGTTTCTCCTCTATCTCACCCAACATCTTTGTCATATCTGCTGTGACCTCACTTGAGCATGCTGCTTTCCCTGACTTCATCTTTCTTACTGTGCCTTCCAAACTAATAGTTTATTTGTCCCATCTACTGGCATATTTCCCAAAAACCTGGTTGAATGTCACAGATGCCCTGTTCTTTGCTTTCCCAGGTATTCCATGTTGGGCAACTGAGCACTGGCCAGCCAGTACTGTATTGATGCAGGGCTGCTAGGTTTCACAGCAGGCACATACTGCCCAATAGGGGCACATAACACCAATCCCACCATTAGCATTAGGTTACGGGTTTCTGGTACTGGGCACTCTTTCAGATTTCAGTCTGTAATCATTTGCTCACGATACAAACTAGAAAATAAAGTCCTCTGTCACATACTGGCTAAACACTGGACAGTAAAATAGTTTTACTACTGAAATGTTCTGATGAGAGGTTACAACCAGCACTCCAGTCAGTATTCATGTGAGGCAACACATGATAAAAGCACCCCACGTAAGGTGAAGATGATAAAAAAAAAAATACATTTTTGTAGTAGTCGGTCTAGCAGGTGTACTCCACCAGTCTAAAACATGAAAAAGTCCTTCTATCAGTCTTATTAATGTACTCCTTGTGATGTCTAGTGCCAAGTGACAGTACTTGAAAGTACAAACAATCAGGCTGCAGAGAAAGGTCTGATGCTTTGTGGTCCTTAAGAATTATATAAACATTGCAGCCATTCACTTATATTATACTTGATTATATCAGTGTGTACTACATCTATTCAGCAAAAGCTAACCAATTTTAAAGTTGTACATGTTTACTGCAATCTTAAGATGCAACTCTATACACCCTTAATCTTTTTTATTTCCTCCAAGTATGTTGGGTTTCTAATACCAGGACGGGGATGCATCCCATTCCTAAGTCAAAGTATGGTTACAGTTAAGGTGTACAAGAGGGCTATCAACTTGCATTTTGTTAACCACAGTTGTAAAAGTGGAGACTATAGCATTACAAATAATACTTGTTGTACTCTCTCTCTCTCTCTCTCTCTCTATATATATATATATATATACACATACATATACATACATATACATACTTTCTTTTCTCCAAATCTTTAGGGTTTCTAATACCATGATGGCAATGGGCCCCATTCCTAAGTCAAAGTATGATTACAGTACATGAAATTAGTATTCTTTTAATCTTTGTCAGCCACAAGTGCTCTTAGAATCAGCTCCACTGTTCCCAGTAATGACTCCTCCTGCAATTAGCATGGGATTACATGCAATGCTAACATAACTAAGTAAGATTGTAGACTCTTTCTATAAGGCCCATTGCTCCTACTACTATTGGAATTGTTTGTCTGTCTGTAATCCAGATTGCTCTTGTTTCTGCCTGCAAATCCAGATATTTTACAACTTTGCATCTCTCTATATACAACACACTGCTGTCACTGGGTGTAGAGGTTTAAAGGATCACTTCTACTTTTGTCTTCTCTTCATGGACCACTACATCTACTTTTCTAGCAGCTATCTTTTTATCTATTGCGAATAGGTGATGCTGTACAATGTACACTTCATTATTTTCCATGATGCTTTGTAGATAATATTTCTAGTGTTTTTCAGCCACTTCAATACTATAATGACTGCACAATCCCCAGTGCTACAGTCTTGCCGCATTATGAAGCCTTTCAGTATACAGTCCTCCTGCCACTGATATATCACAACCACTGATAGGTTGTGTGACTGTTTCCAATTCTGTTTTACAAAATCTACATTTCTCTGTTTCTCCTGTATGCTCAATAGACTTTCTAAATAAATGTGTACGTAGTCCACCTTCTTCAGCCACCAATAACAAACTTTTCATGTCTTGGTTTGATTTTGCCTAACCATTCATGTTTTCAATCCTGAGGTTCTTTCAGAAGTTTTCTATACTTGGAACTCTCTTTATGAATTTACCTCATTTCTTGACTTCTCATCTGGTCCCTCACCTTATATTCTTTAATTTGTCTTTTGGCACATTCAGTTGTTTCCTGATTGTGATCTACTGGTTTGATTTCCATTCGTGCTTGATGCCGATATGCTTCTACTAGATTAAGCAAAGAAGTCATCTTAGATTTTACTCCTCATGTTTCAAACCTTTATCTATGTTTGGGTCTTGGGAGGTCAGCAGATCTGTGTGTGTTCCCAGGATTACAGATCAATACATGTAATCAATTTCAAGGAGACCCATACCTCATTCAGAATGGTTAAAATGTAGTCTTGGTATGCACTTTTTTTTAAAATCATTTGATAAGCAGCAAGCATCCTTCTTGTTTTCCTCTGTAGTACGTTTTGTGGTCATTCAATCACTCCAAAACTGTAAGTTATGATAGGAACAGCAAATTGTTTTATAGCTTGAATTTTGTTTCTAGATGTTAACACTGTTTTCAGCATTAATTTGTCTAATGTATTCCTTAAGTTTTATTTGCATTTGTTCATGCTTTAGTGTTCATCCTTCAATAGTTCCCAATTATTTTTACACTCACTCTTGCTCACGTAGTTTTATATCACATTCCTATCCCAAACAGATATTTTCTTACTGCTGCAATTTTTCTACTTTAAAGGTTGCCTTAGCACCTTCATCATGACCAAATCACATTCTTATATCATCTGAAAAAAATTTGACTCCTTGCACTTGTGCTTTCAAATCCTCATCTGATGAGCAATACAGCTTTACAACACTGGTGCAAGAATCATCTCCTCAAACTGAATGCCGAGAAATGCATCATAATCCCCTTTGTGGAAAATGTCATTCCTGATGATTGTCACAGTAATAACAATGTACTAAGCATGCAATCAGTTGTGAGGGATGTGGGCACCCAGGTCGATTGAAACCACCATGTTGATCACCACATTGCCTACATACCACAGAAGACTTTCTAAATGTCACACCTAATAAGTAAGGGTATTTCATCCCTGAACAAGGATGTCATAACATCCTTGTACTCTGCTTTTTTCACACCCATTATGAAGTGCAGTGCCCTGTTCGACATGTACCTTGCGAAGCCCATGCAGCAGGTGGAGAGACCTCAGAGGTTCCTGGCCAGTAAGATACAGGGACTCAAACACCTATCCTGTATTGATAGGCTGACAGCCCCTGTCCCTCTACTCAGTCTTTTCCAGACTGCTCAGAGGTGACCTGTGTGTGGCACCTACGGCTGTATCAGTTGCAGCCTTGATGGAGTTGCTGCATATCTGTAGGTGTCATTAATTGAGCTTGTCGTGTGTCCCAAATACTCCACCATCTGTTGAATAGACTCCTCTCCATGTCAAGCAGACCACCTCAATAGCCATCTTAAGGATGAACCGGGATGACTGGATGGCAAACCGATAATACACCTCTGGGATACCAACCTGTGTTCCTGGTGGACAGCAGAAACTGGTGCTTTGTTTGTATGCTTGTTTGCTTGTTATTTCCCTGAAACACTAATTCCACCTAAAACATGGCTTTTCAGCGCTTCTGTGGATCCCTAGTGACATCTGCATTACTTACTGTACTTATTTCCTTGTTTCACTTGAAAGAAAGTTACTGTTTGTCATTTTTGCATTTAAGTTACCTGTAACACATTGCATTTAAGTTACCTGGCACTTGCTCACTAAAGCAATTATATAAGTCAGCACTAAAAAATTAAAAGCACTACACCCTCACAAACTTCCCTTGAGTACCTTGTTTCCCATTGGCCCTTTTTTTTTCAATTATAAAGGAATTCCCAATACTATTCTAGCATGTCCAAAGGTCAGTTGTCAATCTCCTCTCTGGTCCAGCTGGTGAATCTGGGAATCTTGAGGCAGTGTTACAACTGTCTCATGTACACAGACAACCCTCTCCTCCTCCCAACAAATTCCAACACATGTGAGAGATGCAACCATATAGCCAAACTGGAGGCTAAGCTCTCTCAACTCAGTACTGGCGAAACCTGTCAGGAGGAGAAGGAAACCACACTCACTACAATTCCAGTCTCACATAGACCTACCACGACAGCAAACCAAACACATAAACACACAAAAACATACTCAGAGGCTCTAAATAAAAATCTGCCTAAGCAGCAGAGACCTCCAAAGCAGACACCCAAGCAACGCTACCCCAAAACAAAACACGTGCAACACATAGCTCACAAAGCCAGTGTGCCGAACAGTCACAGCCCTTAAGGCTAAACAACACACCTGATACACTTGTAATAGGTGACTCTATCGTCAGGCACACTGACGTCCCGCTCACCAGGCTGAACAAGGAGAAGGTCACGGTGAGCTGCCTGTCGGGTGCTAGGATCCGCCACATAACACAAGCACTCAGGTCATTCCAAGGCAAGTACAAATATGACTCAGTCATTGTCCATGCTGGTGTGAATGACCTGAGACGTACCCCCCTGGACTACATGAAAAGAGACATAGAGGAGCTCTCTGAGCATGTGGCCCAGGCCTGTATGACCCTGACCTTGAGTAGCATCTTACCCTCACCAAGAATGATGCCACAATATGAAGACAACATGATCAATTTCAACAATTGGCTTAAGTATTGGTGTCATTCAAAGGGGATCCAATGCCTGTCAGCCTGGGATGACATGCTCGACAGGCCACGATGCTTCACTAGGGACGGCTTGCACCTGTCACCCCTGGGCTTTCGGATATTGGCAAAGGCTCTTGCTACCCCCATAGTGCCTTTAGGCAAGGCTCAAAAGACAAACCCACCTCCATAGGTATCACAAGGGATAAGAAACTAAGAGTAATGCTACTCAATGCCAGAAGTCTAAACATCAAGATGCATGCACTCGAAACTCTCCTTAGCATGGAGAACATCGATATCTGTGCAGTAACAGAAACCTGGTTCAAGGCTCCCGAGAGCACCCCAGCACTACCAGGTTATACCAAGATACCATGCTTTTCGCCCCAAAACTTGGACCAAACCAGAAAAGGAGGGGTGGTATCAATAATCGTCAAAGATACCCACACCTCCAGGTTGGTGGCACAGCACGAAGCATCAGAGACTATCCATGTGCAACTAACTGTGGGTAAAACTGCCTTCCAGTTTATAGCCTGCTACAGACCACCCTCCCAAACCCAGGAACCCCACTCGGCCTTCCTGAGAACACTGGAAAATATGAAGGTCTCTCCAAACACCATTATATTGGGTGACTTCAACTACCCAAACATAGACTGGGAGCATTACTCTAGCTCCAACACCCTAGTTCAACTGTTCCTAGTCCTCACCCTCAATGGATATTCACAACCAATCCCCACCCCTACTCCAGAAAACATCCAAGCAGACCAGTTCAAGAACTCACTGTGAAATGTCAAAGAACAGAACACCTCTCCTCAAAGGTGAGTGGAAAATAAAACCCCGGCAGCTGGAAAAACCAGAGGAGAATCCTTCCCCTTCAGAAAACGCATATGGCCTGTACTGGAAAAGCAATCATCACACTCCCCAAATACCTTCAGAATCCAATCCCCGAACCAGACCTGCACAAAATAAAAGCAGACATAAATAAACTATATAATCAATAGAAGGAGGGGAAAAGGGAAAATATCTGAAACAATCTAAATAACAGCCACACCAATCCTCCAAGGCGAAAACTCTGCCTGTGGCACTATAAAAAATCGTTTACAAGTGAAGGAGGAAACTACTACAATATGAAAAAAATCAAAGGAAGGCTTCCTGAATGGTAGGGGTGCAAAAGAATTGAACGCACTCATAAAAATTAGTAAAAAATGACAAAAATAATCACAAATCCACAGACAAAGGCAACATCCTTCCTGAGGTTTTGTTATGAACCTGCAATGGGCAAATTCAGAGATATGCTCCCTGACGGTCAATGACAAAAATATTCCGAACCACAGACCCTGCCAACAAACCTCTGAACATGCACACAGCATCAATCTTGCTCAGTCCCACCCCAGGGCTGCAATACATGAACTCCAGAAGACATTAAACCCAAACATAAAACTAGGTTCCTCCTAAAGCTCCACACAAAGCTAGTGACCAGACATCCGTGCTCCAGAGCAAGTCCGCTCCCCCACAGGCAAAGTGCCTCCAAAGGTACAAAGCAAAACTAGCAACCATACCTCACTATGGTGCCAACAACAAAAGTGGAAGCTAAAAAGCCCTCTCCCCACCTATAGAAAGTCTAGGATCCTGGAAAAAAGGATTGTTATGGCCTAGCTAGGCAGTGCAAAGCTATGGCCTGGATCATGTGGTCTGCACCAAGGAAAGATATTGGGAAGGCCACTGACAGGGATCCCTATGGTCCACACTTTGACAACGGAGACCACAAAAGCCAATACCCCAAAACCCCCACACAGACCTTATATACCCTCTTAATAATAAATAACAGTCCCTATGGCACTTGATATGAAGCAAGGTGACAATACACTCAAACCCTATGATACTAAAACCGTTGCTAAAGCCATGATGTAGTCAGATGGGTCACAAGTAACCAGTCATGGAACCCACACTGTTGACTACCTGTTGGAGTATGTCAGACTCATACCAGCAGGAAGGACTAGGACTGTGGCTCAGGACTGGGACTGCAAATGTTCGAGCATATGGCAACCCAGCAGGACACTTGCATCCCTCCATCTGCCTCATAGAAACAGACAACTGGTGCCAGGGCCATGGCCTCATCCAGCCGCCACAACACGCCCTACAAATCCCCTCATAGGAAACCAACAACTCCACAAGGGCCAAATTCCCAGCTAAACGCCAAAACAGGTGGTATCCATTAAGTACAGAAAGTGCCCATAAATTACCACATCTCCCAAGTTGAATTGAAAGTGGCCAAGTACAACATAAAATGGTATTTTATATAGCCCACCTAATCATGAGAAATCACCACGTCATGAAGGGATTTAGAATAAGGGAGGTCATGCCCACCTAATCATGAAGCCATCTTTGATCATGCCCCCTAAGGTCACTTACACCTCCTCACACCTCATCAAGCCCCCAACGGGAGCAATGCCCTCACCAACAGATCAGGGGGCTCAAAGAGACTTCAAATGCCATCCGCTGATGCCCAATCAAAGAGGATCAAGGGCTCAAACAGCCTGCGCCTGCTGGCACACCGCCCTGCTCCAGAAGACCTCAGTGTAATACCGCCCAAACCAGGAAAAAAACCTGCAAACCTCGGAAAATCGCTCTAAAGCTAAAGAAATGGACATCAGGCTCAAAATCCGTCCCAAGACATGAACCCTCGACAGATACACCTCAGCACTAAAATCCCCCGGACATAGAATAAACCTCCAGAGCAACCTCAATCCCAGTCCCTCTGATCCCAGAAATCCCAGTTTGGAGGAGGCAGGAATTTCTTCTGTAAAGTGAATAGGGATGAGTGGATTGATGGTGTTCAGGATAAATGTATTTCTTCAGGTATCACTAAACAGTCAAAAGCAGTTAAAAAATCATTAGCAACTCTCGAAAAGAATGGGCAAAAATTAATGATGCCTGGTGGCGAATGCAGGCACTGAACCTATGAACCTATATGTGTACCTATGGCCTATAAACTTTTAGCTAGGCTTATAAGGGCCTCTTAATCTCATGGGCGGGGAATAGACCAGCTGTATCTATAAGATACCTATTAGCTGCCTATCGTCCATGAACTAGTGATATCATTCAAGCTTAGGTTGGTCAAAAGATCATGGGGTCAAGTTATCATAGGATCATAGTCATCTAAGAAGCCACCAGCTACTTTCCTAGTGTCCCCTAGAAGTTCTAACCTTTCCCCCCAGGCCAATATTTCACAATAAGCTGAAGGCCCCTGTCAAGATTGAACACAGGTAAAACATCCCATGGTAATGTGCTGTTACCTTGGACCCAGAATTGCATTGATAGGTTTTGTTGTTTGGGTTGATGTGTTAAGTTTGGTCCATTCCAAAGAGTGTTCTACAGCTTCTCTCTCCAATCTCCCCCCAGTCTGTTACATGTCAATATTACCAGGTTCAGTTCTTTAAAGCAAGTAACCTGTTCACTATTTCAGTTTATTTATTTATTTATTTTTAGTTGGTTTGGTTTACTAGGATAGTCCACCCAAAAATTTCAATGTTTCAATGGAAGAAAAGGAAGAAAAGATCCATAACAATCTCAATACAGGTTGTTAATGATACAATGCAAAAGTTCAAGCAAAAAATTACAAAAAAAAAAATAGCAAAATAGTATTAGAAATTTGTATACTTAATGATGATGATGGAGATGAGATGATACAACAAAATAATATTACATTACAATACTGGAAGTAAATTCATATTACGATGCATAAACTTAAGAAGTGCAGTCTAGTACATTATATCAGACTAGTACTTTTTTGCAAATTCCATAGGAAACAGAGTGTGAGTGTTAGGGAAAAAAGGAAAAATTACTGGAGAAGCAGGGGAAGGATGGAAGATGAGGTAGCCAGAGTTAATTATGTGGGGTGGGAGCAAGAGCATTCCCACTGGGACACTAGGTGCGAATGAAGAGATCTTTTGAAAATCAAATGGGTAGGGATTGTGCGAATGGAAGGTGGAAGGGAGTTCCAGAGGAGAGCTGGGCCGTAGGATAGTAGGTTTTTACCAGGGGGATGAATTGGTTTATGCACTTCTAATAGATTTTGATTATGAGACCTTAATACTCTATTTGGCAGATGCATTATAAAGGCAGAAGAAAGTGAGGGACAAAGGGAGGGGTTGAGAATGAGTTTGTGGGCGAGAGTTAATTGTGTGTAGGTTAGATGATTAGGTAGCTCTAGCCATTTTAGTTTTTGGAGAGAGAGACAGTGGTGGGTTGATGACTTATGGCTAGTAGCAAACTTGGCAATTTTGTTGTAGCAGGAGGAGAGTTGTTTTTTTACAGAGGACTGTAGATTAGTTAGGAGTGGAGCTCCATAGAGAAGGGAGGGGATGAGAAAGGAAGTAGAGAGAGTGATTTTAGTGGCAGGTGTAAGGTAATGATTTTGTCGGTAGAGCATACCTAGTTTTTGGTGGGTTTTTTTGATATTTAGTTGTATGTGGGAGTTGAATTTTAGTTGGTTATCAATTTGGACCCCAAGTAACTTGGTATCTGTCACCAGTTCCAGATGTGTGTTATTTTGACTCATAATTGAGAATGTATTCATATTGAAAGGAGTGGCTTTAGTGGGGGTAAATACCATTAATTTGGTTTTAGAAGCATTGAGAGCTAGGTGATTATCTTTCATCCATTGCTCAGTGGTTGAAAAGGCATCTTGTGTAAGTTTTAGAAGTGTGGGAATGGATGAGGCAGAGCAGATAATAGTTGAATCATCTGCATACTGGATGATATTTGAGAATGGGATAGATTTGTGGAAATCATTTATAAATATATTGAAGAGAAGGGGACCCAGTATGGAGCCTTGTGGAACTCAGGGTATTAAGAAATGAGGAGGTGGCTTTCTTCCATTTTACTGCTTGATATCTATTGGATAAGTAGCTGGAGAACCAAGTCAAAGAGGAAGGACCTAGGTTAAGTTCAGAAAGTTTAGTTAAAAGCAGGCTATGTGAGATGATGTCAAATGCCTTGGAGAGGTCAAGAAGTAGGGTAGATACAATCTGGCCAGAGTCACGGGCTTTGTTTACAGTTTCAAGGAAGGAGAGGAGGGCTATCATGGTGCTATGATGTGGTCTGAATCCATGTTGTGAGTGAGTTAGGAGGTTATGCAGAAATTCCAGTAAAGCAGGGTCAAAAGATTGCTTTATATGCATGACATCGACCATCTCTAAGTAGTCTGTATGAGACAGAATAAAGTGACAGTGAGTTCAGATGATCCACAGAGGACAGATGCTAAAATCCATGAATTTTCCATGTGAGCAAGCTTTGTGGTCTCATGAATTCATGCAGGTGCTTGGTCAGGTACATAACAAAAGGGACATTCTACTAAATTATTGACCTAATGAGGTACATAGCTGATATAACCTTTTTTTTCTGGATGCATTGCCCTTACTTATGAGATGAGCAATATACAATGCCTTTCTTACCATGGTGGATACAAGGTGATCAAAATACAGGTTGCTTTGAGTGTGTACTTAGGGAGTTATTGATGTGGTAGTTAGCACAAACATAACATTAACAGAAATGGATGATAATACATTTCTTTTTTATAGAGTTTAAGAAAATGACTTTGGCACCAATCATTTGTTTGTGTTAAACCCTCATGTAGGATATTAACATTGTTTGGAGATTCACTGACTGCATCCAGTTTGCAGTCTTAAGCAAAGTTTGTCAGCCACAGATTCTTTAGTTTTAGCTTGTACTTTGGAGAAATAGATTCCAAACAGTAGAGGTACCAGGACTCATCCCTGTGGAACGCCATTGTTTACAGGTCTGCTGTTTGTGGTGCATTCCCCTATTTTGACTGTATGGGTGCTATCAGTGAGACACTTAATGACCCATTTAATGATCTGAGGATTGCCAACTAACTGGGTGGGTTTCTCAATGATGCTTGGGTGGGGGATAGGCAAGGATCTTCCCCCAGTCCAGGGCCTTGGACTGTCTCAAAGTCATCCACCAGGTTTAACAGGCATGATCTCCCTTTCACAATTCCATAACTGAGTAAGGTGAAGTATGTGGCGATTAACTAACTATACTTTATTTTTCTATGCGAGGACCCCCACCACCATTGAAATGATGTCTCTTTCAAGATACTCTAATGGTCCGTGATAACCAGACAGAGCAGAATAATTGTGTGTAGGACAAAAGTAAGGGTGAAGCATTTCTTTAATTCCAAATGGAATTGGGCCCATGGCCAAAGTACAATTTCAGTTCTGCAGCCAGCAACTGAATGAGACTTAGTAAAGCCCCAAGGACATACCTTTACATTCATGTAACCAGACAGGTATCAAGGAGCATAACTAAAAAGGAAAGTAGCAGTGTGCATGTGTATTATTAAACACCGATCACCACACACACACACACACACACACACACACACACACACACACACACATATATATATATATATATATATATATATATATATATACTTATAGCAAAAGTACTATAAAATTTATGTTAATGTAAAACCTGTTATTCTATTAACTTTCTAAGTTTGTATGAGCAATAATTAATTGCAGTCTATTTCTTTTACTGATCTTGATATATCTCTCTATGTCTATTAAATCAAGCAATTATTCTCTTATCTCATTTTCTTCTAAACTAAAGGCACATCCCTTGTTTTCCATTTCCTGCGGGCATTCTGTAGAAGGTCGTATACCATCTTCCTGTGACACATTCTCATAAATATCATCCTGTGCTGTCCATTGATCTATCATAAGGAAACTCACTGGCCTACCTCTCCTCAACATTGACTGCATCAGAGTTTCCTGTTCCTTCCCTT
Organism: Protopterus annectens; assembly: GCF_019279795.1. Classification (NCBI taxonomy): domain Eukaryota; kingdom Metazoa; phylum Chordata; order Ceratodontiformes; family Protopteridae; genus Protopterus; species Protopterus annectens. The sequence goes on from NC_056728.1 coordinate 1,804,877,759, forward strand.
GCTGTCTAGCTTCAAGTGAACATTTATACTGGTTTGCTGTGGAATGCTCCAAATTATCTTCATATGGCACCTGACTAATTGCTTCCTGTTCCACTGGTTTCTCCTTAATGTGGATATCTATTACTCTATCCTATTGTGGTGCTCACTGTTAAGGGGTGATCTACGCCTAAAACAGAAGGTGTCCACAAATCCATCCCTGATGGAACGTACACATTCACAAAACAAACTGCACAAGGGTCACCCAATCTAGGGATCTAAGCCTGATCTGCGAAATGAGCAAAATATGAGGGAGAGACAGATATGTGTCTCAGAGAATACCCCTTCTCTGAATCAGGCTTCCTATTCATGTAAAACAGAGCCCTTCCATGACCCTTTTCAAACAGAGTTTGGATTAATGGATGGGGAATCGTAAATTCACTCTAGTTTTCGAACCAAAAGGATCCTTGAACCAGTGCTAGATCTTTCTGGTCTAAACCATTTTGTTTACACTTTGAAGTTCAATATGTTATCCTTCACTATCTTGTACCACTATTCCCTCTACTACCTTTCATGGTAAAGCTGGATCTAAGACATGCCTATTGTCACATTCCTACTGCCAAGCATTTCATAATAGTAGTAATTCATAATAAGATTAAAACCGTATATGATGTTACTGTAGTTCATGATAGTGGCATTCTGTATTGTGGCCAATTGCTCCTCACTTTGTTCATAGCATATGAAGTGGTTCATTGAACACGTCTGGTGTACTGGGTGTTCCAGCTGCTTGAATGTCAGAAACATGGTAGACAGGGACTCAAATGGCTGTAAACCCATCTGATCATCTGCTCATGCTCAAACTTGAATGTGAGTTCAACACAGCTGCTGCACCATCTGCTCTCTTCCTAGGAATCGGATGCAAGCAAGTGTTTGGCGTGGACCACATAAGTGGATTTAAGGGAGATGGGAAGGTGTTTTAGATTTAGGTAGGGGAAAAAGGAGTGGAGTAGAGGCTACAATGTTATGGAGCAGGACGGGGATTTTAGGTTTAGGGAGCAATAGAAATGTTAGGGTTACGGAGGGGACAGGAATTTTATGTTTTACCAAATGATGAGTATTTTCTGATTGGGGATAGGGATTCCAAGTTTAAAGACAGATCATAGACCAGAGTGGGAAGGGGATTTTAGGTTTAAGAAGTGATGAGAATGCTATGGTTAGGGGGGATGGGAATTTTATGTTTACTGAACCACAGAGAGCGTGAGGTGCAAAGCAATTTAGGTTTAGGGAATGATCTAGAATGGGAGGGGAAGTGGAATGCAGGTATAAGGAGCAATTGGGGCTTTAGGGCTGGGGAACAGGCATGTTAGGGATCTTCATTTATGACATTCTTTATGGTTATTATAATTATTATTTTTGAGTGTGTGTGTGTGTGTGTGTGTGTGTGTGTGTGTGTGTGTGTGTGTGTGTGTGTGTGTGTCTTCTCATTTTATTTGTTTTCTGAGTGTACTAATTTGTTTATTTGTAAGCAGTTTTTGCAAAGGACCGTAATAAACATGATTTTGCTCTGTAAAAAGCATTAAAATAGAAAAAAAGTGGCCCACTCCTCTAATGTGGTAAATAGCTGCATATGTGTTAACAACACTGTGTGTGTGTGTGTGTGTGTGTGTGTGTGTGTGTGTGTGTGTGTGTGTGTGTGTGTGTGTGTGTGTGTATGTGTGCATGTTGTGTGTCATATCTTTCAATATTTAGCCCCAGAGTTATAGACAAAAATATTTTTTTATTTATTTATTTTTATTTTACATTTGTTGACCGGGATAGTCTGACTGATAGAACGCGCCTCTTAAAACAACTTTGCAGTTTATTGCAAAAATAGGTGGCGTTAAAACACATGGGCAGTAACATAACCTGCCTTCATCAGGTCTGATGAAGGCAGGTTATGTTACTTGCCGAAAGCGTACATGTGTTTTAAACGCTCACCTTTATTTTTGCTACAATAAACTGCAAAGTTGTTTTTAAGAGGCGTTGCTCTTATTGTGACCAGGTTCGTCAATTTAAAAGTTTTTTAGTAGTCGTTTGTGGATTTACTTATAGTCTGACTGGATGCATGTCCATTTTCAGCGGATGCCTGGGGAGAAAAGCTCCAAGGGTAAGCAGATACAGCATTACATAATACTGGTGTTACATAATACAGACTGTTTACAGAGATTACATAAGTAAGCAAGTTAAACAAGTTCCACAGGTTACAGTTAATCCTGAGCACAAGTCAGGATTAAATTAAATTACACAGTAAATTGGTTAACAGATTTTTACACATTCTAGAGAGAGTTAGCCAGGCTTGATACAGTGACATAGCCAGTTAAGTGACAAATGTTGTTTGAGTCTAGTTTTAAATTGACCTAAGGTGGAAAGTAAGGTAATATCAGCTGGAAGAGAGTTCCAGGATCTACTTACAGAGTTTGCAAAGAGAGAGTCACTGGCTGTGTTATTAATTTTGCTAGTCTGAATTAGTAGTTTGTTAGAGGATTGAAGCAGTCTAGGATTGTTATAGGGGATGATAATATTTTACGTGCAGGAGTATTGTTCGGATGATAGAGGATTTTATAGGCCATAATCAGTTGGTTATACTGGATTAGGCTGGGTAGTTCAAGCCACCCAAGCTGATTTAGACTGATGCAATGATGTGTCCTAAATGGCCTTAGGAAAATTAGGGAAAACCCTCCATATTGGATACCTTTACTGGTGCTGTTATCTCAAAATAACTTTAGAATTTAGAATGGATGGAACAAAAGTTTGAGAACAAATTAGAGGTGTTCCCCCAAATTCAGGCGGGGACGAGAGGTAAGTGCGGGCTTGTGTATTGGACATTTATGGTTTATGACAAAGTGAATTACTTTTTAGTTTCAATAAATAAATTAAATATATCGATACATACATACATGTGTACACACACACACACACACACACACACACACACACACACACACACACACACACACAAACACACACACAGATGCACATAATTAAATATTTATTAGCAAGGCTTCAGTAACAAGATGCATGAGGGTTACTAAAGACATTTAGTACCTTCAGAAAAACCCAGCTGTGAACCCCCCCCCCCCCACACACACACACACACACACACCTCTGACTGCCTTTTTGTGTTGTGTTGTAACTGGTGGTGATGGTAGATGCAAGCTCAAATTATGTGATAACAGCTTGTCTTTGTATTGTACAGAGACCAGTTTGCACACATTTAAATATCCCCAACGTGTGAATGTTCTTCTTTGTCATTTAATGAGATTGTTTACTACAGCTGTGGCCTATGCTGAGACAAATTTGGGTATGAGGATGATTTGTGATGAAATGATTTTGACCTAAACTGGCTGAAAAAATGTATTATGAAGTACATCTGACCTAAGTAATACATTTTTTTGTTTAGTTTGTTGTATCGTACCAGACAGTACATAACATACCCAGACTCCCAGACAGTACATAACATACACAGACTCCCAGACAGTACATAACATACACAGACTCCCAGACAGTACATAACATACCCAGACAGTACATAACATACCCAGACTCCCAGACAGTACATAACATACCCAGACTCCCAGACAGTACATAACATACACAGACTCCCAGACAGTACATAACATACCCAGACTCCCAGACAGTACATAACATACACAGACTCCCAGACAGTACATAACATACACAGACTCCCAGACAGTACATAACATACCCAGACTCCCAGACAGTACATAACATACACAGACTCCCAGACAGTACATAACATACACAGACTCCCAGACAGTACATAACATACACAGACTCCCATTAGTAGTTTTCCCTGCTGGAAAATATAATCTTCAAAGATAAAACAAAAACATCTGCAGTTTAAATAATTACAATAAATTATATGACAGTCATTTAATATTTATAGACATTTTAGACTGTAGAGAAATTATAGGTAAGTTAGTCTATTGCAAACAGGAATTGCAATATGAAGTAAGGAAAAAACAGGGTTATGGTATATTTAGAGAGAAAGTCATGGAACAGAATTTGATGGAAGTAAGGAAGTAAGTGAAGAAGGGAGAGTAAAGAGGTACAATGATTGAAATTTTGTCCTGAATTCTTATAGTTATCCACATTGGTTTTAAAGGTTGCAAGGTAAATACTTTTTGCTTGATATGTTAAGTCATTCTATTTTACAAATGTGGAATGCACTGGGTAAGGCCATCTGGAATCGTTGATGTGATAGTGCAGGTTCACAACTAGTTTCATTGTGATGAAGGTGTTCTTAGAGTGCTAGGTCATTCATAGCATGAGAACTGTAGTTGACATGACCCTGTCAGGGATTTGTAGGATGCTTTGTAGTGGAACAGATTTTTAACTCTATCAGAATATCTGGGGGTACTGAAACCAGAGATTTTTTTTTGTTGAGGAAACATTAAAGGGCTTTCTTTTGACAAATCCAAAACTGATGGGGCTCCACATTTAAGAGATTTTTCAACATCCAGATTGAGGAGGTCTGCACACAGTACAGGCTGCCTTAGTCTATCCCTCTCTGCTGACTGTTGTTGCTATTTTAACATATGTTGCTCCTGTAGTCTGCACTGTCGGTAAGAAAAAGATCCCTAGGTACCTTAGTTCTGATACTAGTGGTAGTGGGTTGCTGTCTGTAGCACTAATAACTAGACAGGGGGAGTGCTCTGTGGTACTTCACTGGTGTCAGAAATGGAGATATAGCCACTCACCTGAAATTTCTGGGCTGTAGTTGTGAGTCAATTTACTATCTATTAAATAACTCAGGTTCATAGGCTGTTACTAAGTTAACGACCACTTGGGTCCTTACAAGCCTAGCTGCTCACCCCTAACCATTTGGGTCCCAAGTGTCAGGGACATCCATATTGGGAGGCATGTTAGGGAGTTAACTAAGGATTTGTGGAGAGGGTGTTAGGATAATACTTTTCTTATTGACAGTCTCTGTCCATAAGGGACATGCGGGTGAGAATGGGGCGTAAATTTATGATTTCCCATCCAATTGTCAAGATTTCATTTGGAAAGGGTCAGTTTTACATGGATGAGAAGCCTATTCTATAGCATGAGGATCCCTTGGGACACATATATGTGTCTTTTCAGTTTGTCCTGCTTATGTCACAAGTGAAGTTCTGATTCCTGGATCTAGTGTTTTGGTGCTGTCTGTTTTGCCCATTTGCAACAGGTCCATCAGGGATGAGTCTGATGAAGCCCTGTAAGTCAGGCAAAGATCCCCTATCAGCAGTCTGCAGGGGACTGAATACAGTGACAGAGCCTTTAGGCGATCAGTGTAGGACAGAGTATTTGTGCTCTGAACTCTCCTGGTGAGAAATGTTTGTGGGTATTCCAATGGTTGCAAGTGTCTGCTCAGATACATGCCATAGGGGGCATTGTACTCCATGATGGCCATGATAAGGCCCGAAAAGAGTGATACTATAACTTCCTTGAACATTGATGGCATTATCTTACCTATAAGTATTATGTGGGCGTGGTAATTACGGAGCCTCAGGAAGGTAGTATTAAAAAGTTCCACTACGTCATCAAGACTGAGGTACTTCAGAGGATGCCAGTTACATTCTCTGAGGGATGAGAAGAATGTGAGTGGGTTAAAGTTTATTTTTTTACGTAAATTATGGTAGATGACACGTTTCGATTGGTATAGGTATTATTTTGAGTAAGAATGTTGTGGAGTGATCACTGAGGCTATCTGATAAGCTTCCTGTTATATATGACTGGGGGCTCTTACTGACTAGTACCCAGTCCAGGTTAGTATGCTTGTTGGAGTTTTTATTTATCCTGGTTGGTGACTGGACTAGTTGGGTGAAGCCATGAAGGGTGAAGTGATGTGTTGGCTGGTTGCCAGAACAGGATTGCCAGTCAATATTGAAATCACCTAAATTATAGTTTCTTGTGGGAGATGGTGGGTAGGCCAGCTGAGGAGTTTTTCTAGTGGAGTGATGTTTTGGCCAGGTGGGAAGTGGCATCCAATTATGTTGATGGTTTTGTTTTCATTTATTTTGAGATTGGTATATATTATTTCTTCATTGCCTATTTGTGGAGTTGATGAAATTAAAATCTGGATGTTTAGATGCTGTTTAAATATTATAGCTACAGTGTCTCCTTTCTTGTTTTGCCAGTCTACTGTCAGTATGCCATAACCGGTAGGGAGGATTTGCTCACTGTTAATGTGAGGTTTAGCCAGGTTTCTGTCAGGATGACTATATCTGGGGAGTACAAGTATATGGTGGCATGGAGTTCATGGACCTTGTTGGATATACTTCTAATATTTATGCTTAGTAGAAGGAAGTCACTTGGCTTTCTATTGGCTGTGATTTGGGAGAAATTGTGGTTTCTAGTCTGATTATGAGCAGTGTTGTTGGAGATGGTAGGGCCAGTGTTGGGGTGGATGTCTACACTTAGGGCTAGTTTTGATATGCATGAGGTTATTAGTTTTCTCAGTTTTTGAATGTATTTGTTTACTAGGGAAATTTTATGATATGTGCTTTGTGGGTAATAGGTATGGTGGGAGGGTTACTATGTTGAGTTGTAGGGATGCTTTTTGTTTGAGTAATTTAGTTGATAGAATATGTGTGGGGTGCATAGGGGTGGTTCTTGAATTGGTGGGAGGGGAACTGAGTGAGGGTGAGACAGGAGTGATGGTGTGAGTAGTAGTACAGTGGTAGTGGTTGAGTGGGGGAATGATGGAGTTTTGGTAGTATGTAAGATGTGTGTGTGTGTGTGGGGGCTGCTTACAAGCCAAAGCAGAGTGCTCTCCAAGGGATAATGAATATTCGCTCATACCGAAAGACACATACTCAAAGTTAACTTTAGCTGTTTGTGTTTGCAGACAGTTTAGACCCAGACTGCTCTTTTCTTATAACAAAGTATCCACAGGTTGGATAAAAGATAAAGGTGGTACCACAGCTGAATACTTAGGGTGGTGTTAGGTTGGAGAGACTCTGCTTCGCATTGAGGGGCATCCTGTTACAGAGCATGGAGATACTGTGAGACACATCTATCTCACCAACATGTCTTATTCATGTCACCCTTTGGGGGCATTCCAACAGTTGCATAAGTCTGATCAGGTACATGTGAAAGGGGGCATTATACTCAAAGATCAGTCTAATAAGGTAAAAAAATGGTGCAACTATGACTTCATTTGACATGGATGCCATGCCCTAACTTTTAAGTTGGGCGACATAGGATGATTGTCCTACTGTTGTGAACACAGGTTGATCAAAGGCCATGTTATTATCTATATATGTTCCCAGATCCTTGGATACTGTGTCATCTGTTAGGGATTTCTTAGTCAAGGAGTACTTAGCCTGGGTATCAGTTTAGCCAAAAAGCACTATATTGCACTTCTTGCCAATGAGTTATAGTACATGGCTTTGGAACGAGTTAGTTGTGGTAAACCCGCTTGTAAGATGTTTGTGTCATGGGAGAATCTGTTGTATGTCCCAATTATCCAGTCATCTGCAAACCTGCTTAGACTTTATGTCTCAGAAGTATACAACAAATAGGAGTGATCTCATCATGGAGCCCTGAGATACCTAGCTTGTGAATGGTCATTTAGTGAACATGGTATCAACAATCATGATTTCCTGAGTCCTGTCTGTGAGAAATCTTGCAATCCAGTGAGATATGTAGCGGTTTATGGCCAAGTCATTGATTTTGTCAGCTTTACCTGAGTGGGATATTGTATCAAATGTCTTAGCCAGGTCCAGGTTGGTGTTACTGTGTGCACCGTTTCCCCCGCATGCATTGCCTAAGTGCATTTCAGAAAAAAAGTACAACAAGTTAAGTAGACATAGCCTTCTCTTAACTAAGGAAAATTCAATTTGTGTCCAGTGTCTTTGAACAGAACATTTCCCAGTGAATTCAGTCTTTTGCTTTTAATATTAGACTACTCAGACTCATAGGCTTGAAGTTTCTGTGCTCATTTCATCGTTCACCTCATAACACTGCCTGCTGGTGAGACACTTGAGTATGTTTGTGATGCGACACATGTTGGCAATGTGCATACAGCCGATCGTGGCCCTATTGTTTGGCCGGGCGAGTGGTACATCAAGTTCTGTACAATTGCAGATACCTGTGACTACCACATGTTTGATTTCACCAAAGTGAACATCAATTTCAGACTTGGCATTTGTCCACATGTTGCCAGTCATGACAAAGTATACAGGTTCCTTATGTTGCATCCTGATTTTTTCAGAATCCCTCTTGAGACACAGCAACACCGACAATGGAACCACAGATCTCAACACCAATGAAATTTTTTAGCTGTTACTTGCATTTACCTTTTATCATGCACAACATTATTTAAGGAAATTCCAATTGCATTTAGTCTAAAGCCTAGTGGCATAAGTAGAGTTAACTGCAGATGCACCTGGAGGCATCACTCGGACATAAATTGTCTATAATAAGATGGTTAAAGTTACTACATCTTAGGTAACCATACACTGACAGGATGCTTTGTTACTAAATCTGTAATAGCCATAGAACTAAATACCAGAGTCAAAATCTAAGGAACATGAATCAATTCAGAAGCTTACACACAGAATGTATTTGTTTTTAGCTCTTGTAATATGCGTTGTTTTGATTTATTATATTTTAATATTGCATATATATTTATCTCTAATTTGGTGAGATAATTATGTTTTTTGGCATAAATGGTGTCTTCCATCTTATTTCTTACTGACCCTGTCATCAAGCTAGGAAATCTTAGCTTGACAGTCTGCCACTGTGAACCACATAATGGAACTCAGAAATTGTCCATTCTTCACCAGAAGTAATGTATGTTTAAGAATAAGAATGTCACCCTGGCTTTGTTGACCACTGAAGTTAAACACAATGGTCTGTTATATTCTAGGTTGCCCATTGTGGCAGCTTTGTACATAAGCATTGCAATTACTTGCATCCTATTCCATATATTGACAAATTCCTGAAAATTACTGCTATATAGTTATTTCATACGTTAATCCAAAAACTTCGAAGTCAGTTTTAGGATCTGTGCTGAAAATTCCCTCTAGTCCCTTTATGTTATCCTCCTTCAAATTATAGTTCCCTTCCCATCTCCTGTTACTACATTCTTCATCTGACCATCCTGATCCTGTTATCATCTTCCTGGATTTGGACTAGGCTGTATGATTCTATAATGAACACAGATATGAACTTGTCATTTAGAATTTCATTTCTTCTTTGGTCTCCTTTTGGCACTTACAGGTTAACTTATCAGTTTCACACTCTACCTTCCATTCTTTTCATATGTACCTAGAGGAAGCCTCTTGCTTATTAATGTTTATTTTTAATAGGTTCATATGTTCATAGGTAGGTACTAGGCTATCTGCCTGAAGGCATTTATAAGCCTAGCCAGAATGTGTTGGCTTTTGCCACCCCCTTAGATTTGTTCCCTGTGCCTCTGTTCAGCAGAGCCATTGGAGTGATGCCTGGAGTAAACTTTCTGTTTCCCATCCACTCTGTCAAGCTTTCTCTTGAAGAGGGTTAGCGAGGAGCTCTGCCTAATGTAGATTGGAATCTTGTTCCAGAGCATGGGAAGTCTCTGGGACAGGAATCTATCCCTCCAGCACATCCTATTTATTGTTGTGGTGAGGTTTCAATCCCTGGAGCATGTGGCTCGAGGGGATATGGTTTTCTTTAGGTGGAGCATGTCCATCAATTCTGGTTTGGACATGACCTTGTATGTCAGGCAGAGATCACCTCTGAGAGGGCGGTATGCAACTGAGTACAGCTGGAGTTTCTTCAGTTGAGCTGCAAAGGACATCTGTTTGAGGCCTGTGATCCTCTTGGTGAGGTACTTCTGTGGTCTTTTCAGTTGTTGCAGGTGTCTTGTAAGGTACATACCAAATGGGGCATTGTACTCTATGATGGGTCTGATGAGTGATGCATAGAGGGGCCCAAAGACCTCTTTCAATCTGGATGCAAACCCTTTTGTGATTAGGTGGGCCACATAGAAAGATTTTCTAACCACTTTGGTAATGTGATTATCAAAGGAGAGGTTACTATCGACTTGGATCCCCAGATCCCTTATTACATCTTCTGTATTTAGGGGGCTACCACCTATGTGGTAGTTTGTGGGTACTTTGTTTTTTTTTTCCAAAGGGGATGACTATGCACTTTTTGGCATTTAGCTTGTATCCTTATTTTGGCACACTGAATGCAGGCACACCCGTAGGATACGTATATTGCTGGTCGAGCATGGTTTTGTATGTTCAGGACTATTTCATATATGTAATTGCATCATTATTTTTATTTGTGATACCTTGGTATTACAGATAGTCTGTTAGTTGCAGCAGGGCACTGAATTTGATTAGGCCATGGACACGGATAAAGGCAAAAATCATACTAAGCAAAGCCGTTGTATGTATGAAGTATGTACTGTAAGCCAAAAATACATTGAGCTTATGTAACTAGTAGGAACCAGTTTCCATAGACACTCTTGCACAGTCACTGAGAAGGCATTCGTTATTAGACATGAGCCTGAGTAGCAAGTGGGTGGTGACATGGCACAGGAATCACAATGTTCAAAATCCTGTGTTGCAGTTATGCCCTCCTAACAGCGTTTATAGTCCAAGCCTTTGTACAGTGTGCTCCCTGTCACCTGTGCAGATGATGATGGCTGGTACCCTTGACATGCTGTAACTTGTGTGAACATGTACTAATGCCTGATGCACAGTGTGAGACAGCGTAACATTATGCAGCAGCCTTTGTGTAGTGTGCATCCTGTTACCTGTGCAGATGATGATGGCTGGTACCCTTGACACACTGTAACTGGTGTGAACATGTAGTAATGTCTGATGCACAGTGTGGGACAGCATAACATTATGCAGCAGCCTTTGTGTAGTGTGCATCCTGTCACCTGTGCAGATGATGATGGCTGGTACCCTTGACACACTGTAACTTGTGTGAACATGTAGTAATGTCTGATGCACAGTGTGAGACAGCGTAACATTATGCACCAGTCACCAATTTGATGGCAAAGGGGTTTGTGTGATGTGATACATGTATTTTATGTATTTTAGGTATCCTTAAGTAATTTGTAGGGCCTACACACATTTACACAAAGGGGAGAGCACTATGACATGTGCTTTTGGATCTCAGGTGGCAATATTTAGGAAAACTTGGAGTAAGATGTGCAATATTGCCAAAAGGGCACACAGCACTGCCTGGTACAGTGACTTGTAATAATGTAGACAGGAAAATTATGGAGTCAAAATTGTCATTATGTACTCATGATACTGACAGTAGTATTACTCCGGTGTGCTTACTGCCTGACTTGACAAGTTTAGTTAGTACAGCTGCAAATTGGATGCTGCGATCCTTATTTGAATGAAGGGTGTAAACCCTCTTACGTGGTGTTTTCTGCGAACTGCACATGTCTCTTTTGTTGTTTTAAAGAGACCCCAAGTCAAATTAGTAATGTGAAAAATATGAATAACTGTGTTTGGCTGAGACTAGTGTCTACTGCCAATTAACAGCTTGATATATGACCAGTGTAGCAGTAAGATTTGAAATCTGCACAAAGAAAGGCAGGGAGGGCCTCAAAGTAAATTTACTAATATGGATAAAGGACTAAAGGATTGCTAAATAGTTACAGCTGAATTAGAGAAGATCATATTAAGCTCCCAAATGCCTCAGTTATATGCATTATGCAAGTGATACATACATGCACAAAATAATTAGTAGCCCACCCCTCCCAAAAAAAAAATTCACTGCATGGAGTATAGAAAACAGTGAGTTTTCAGTACATAATTTTACTGTGCCAGCATCATAGACACAGGTTTGCTATCTACTGTTTTACAGTCCTTCAAAATGTGTGGAGATGATGAAAATGTCATGTAAAATACAAAAACAACATGTCACTAGGCTAATGTTCCTCAAAAAGATTGTAAAACAAACATAAGTTAACATAATAATGTCTTGTAGAAATAAGGAGGAAATAAAAAAAGTGTACACAATGAAATAATCAAAAATTATCCTCAACTGTTTTACGAAATTTAATTTGAAATTTTTTACATAAATCTTTCTGCTGCTGCCTAACAAATGATTCTGCAGGCAGAGGGGAAGACATTTGAAATGGCACTCCCTTCCTTTCTATTGTGAGCTGTCAGTTGCAGTGACATGACAGGTTTCACACCTCAGCAGTAGTGTGGGAGGAGGGGACTGTCAATTCATGCTGGACTACAAAAGAACACTTGGAACAAAGGCATCCAATTTAGCTACAACTCTGTCTGCTGCTAGATAACTTCAAATTATACTGTAAAGCAAGCTCTGGTCTAAACATAAATGAGGGTGATTAGCAACAGAAAAGAAGCAGGCCTAACACAGAAGGATTACAAACTGACAATGAGTCACAGATTTCCCATTATATGTCAATGGCATGGGAATTCACAGTTACTTCCTTATGTCTGGCATGAGTCACAGAAAGGAGACTTGAAATGCTTTATGGGAAAGAGAAAGGCTTGAAGGAGAAGTAGATCACATTCATATAGCAAGCCCCATCGGTAGCCATGTTGTGGTAAACAGGCTAAAATTACAAATAAAGCACTTAGAGTCAATTTTAGGTGTTAAAATAGGTCTGGAAACAAAGATAGACTGAAAAAAACATATTTTTTTAGTTCTAGCTCGGAGTTTTCCTTTAAATACAAAGAATGTGTCATTGTGTGATTAGTAAAGGACCAGTAAAAATAATCTCAAATAATAAGAATAAGTACTTATACATTCAGCTATGTTGTAACAATATGGTAAACTGGTGAATTTGTTTGTCTTTTTGGCTTTTCCCAGTTAGGGGTTGCCACAGCAGAACTTTGGTCTGCTAATGATTGGCAGTTGATTTTTATGGTGCCGAGTTGCCAGCCCGATGCCCAACCTTCACCAAAGGCACGCCCATTCACACATGTCTTTTGGAGGCCACTCGACCGTGGGGAAGACATGCAGACTCCACACAGAAGGCACTCCAGCCAAGAATCGAACAGGAGAACCTCTTGCTGTGAGGTAACAATGCTACTGCAATTTATAAAGTATTGGAAACTTAAGACATAGCATGGCAACTGTTTTACACCCACACCTGGCTCGAGTGATAACAGTAAGAATATTTTAAAACAAAGTCCTTTAAGAAGAAGTGTTCAGGATTTTACTGCTCACAAATTTTAACATATTTTTTACAACATATTTGATTATTTGGTACTTTTTTGTTAATGTTTGAGATCATTTTATTGGTGTTTTACTGATAAGTGAAAATATCTACAGTGTTGCCACAATGATAAAAAAATCTTAATGATGGCCATTGGTAAATGGAAGAAGCTGCAAATGACACCATACTTCAGTAAAGTGGCCATGATATCAATGGGAAACCACCCTTCTTTTTTAAGGTTTGAACTAGCAGAAGGCAGGTTATTTAAGGAGACTTCTTACAGATTGTTAGTCTCCAAATGCATTTCAGAGATAGTACAAATTCTATTACGGGTACGAAGACCTCTTTCTCTAGCCTTCTTCACACTGTTGCTATTTGCTACTCGTGACACTGTAACAAGATCTAAACACTGCAAACAGTTTTTCTTGCATCTTGATTGCACATGAGTAAATCTCCCTTACTACAAATTGTTTCCTGCTCATTTTCCCAGAGCTCCCATCTGCTTTGCACACTCGCCACATTGTGAGGGGGTCATGAATTAATTCTGCTCTATCTCTGGCAGATAAGAGATTTATTTTATTGTTTTCACTTCAATCAACTGTATAGAGTGCTACTGCTTTATTTTTGTTTTATTTATCAATTTTACCTTTAAATCATTCGAAAGGTCCCTAATAGGGTTGTCATAATTTTATTTATTTTTTATTTTACATTTGTTGACCGGGCTAGTCTAGCTGGATATATGTTCATTTCCAGTAGAGGCCCGGGGAGAAAAGCTCCATGTGCAAAACAATATGAATAATACAATAGACAACATATGATAGACCAAAAATAGAATAGAACAATATATAATAAAAAACATTTAAGTATGGTCATGAAAAAGTCTACAGAATAATAGAAAAAAACACATTTAAAATATGGTCATGAAAAAGTCTACAGAAGAATATATGCAATGTATACGACGGTAAAGCAGTTAAACAAAGATGATAATAAAGAAGTAAATATGAAGAATTCAGTCACAGGATTCATAGTAAGCAGCTTTAGAAGGGAAGGGTAGATGATGCAGGTGGTTGTAGGGAGAAGAAGCAGCAGTTAGTCAGGGATAATACAGGAACATAACCAGTGTTTCTTGAGATGAAGCTTGAGCTTCTTTTTGAAAAGTTTATGAGAGCAGAGAGTAGTAAGTTCAGTGGGTAGAAGATTCCATAGCTTACCAACGGTGTTACAGAAGAGGGAGTCACCTGCTACATTGTTAGCTCTGCAGGTGTTAAACAGTAGTTTATTAGCAGAGCGTAAGTTTTTAGGATTATGGTAGAGGGTAAGTAGGCTTGAGAGTATAGGAGTATTAGAGGGTTGATACATTCTTTTATGGACAATAGTAAGCTGTGAAAAATGAAGATGCTGCAGAAATTCTAACCAATCGAGCTGTATAAGATTTAGACAGTGGTGAGTTCGGAAAGGAGAGGCAGCAACAAATCTGGCAATATTATTATAGGATACAGTCAGCTTGTGAATGTTGGTTTTAGAAAGGTTTGTATAGATTGTTTGTATAATGGTTAAGGTTTTATGTCACAGGCACAAGATACATTGTTTGGTTCTCACCCTTTAAGAAAATGAGCTAGGCTTAAAATAGCCCACAAGGGCAGCAAACCTGGTACTTACATATGAAACTTGAAACTACCTTATCAAGGTAGTTTAAGTTCTGTTGTAGCATTCCACTCACAAGTAATCTTTATTGGTTCATAGGTTCATAGGTTCATAGGTTGGCACTAGGCTATCAGCCCTAGGGCCTATACAAGCCTAGCCATAACAATTCCCTGGCTATTTCTTCCCACATTATTTACTTTCCTGGACCCCTGTCTAGCAGGGCGACTGACGTGATCCCTGGGGTGAATTTCCTTTCTCCCATCCAATCGTCAAGGTTCCACTTGAAGAGGTCCAAAGAGGCACTCTGCTTAACATGTATGGGCAATCTATTCCAGAGTCTGGGGAGTCTCTGGGTCAGGAACCTATCCCTCCAGCATGTTTTGTTTATTGTGATGACAAGGTTTAGATCCCTGGAGCGTGTAGCTCTGAGGGATTGGGATTTCTTTAAGTGTAGCATGTCCAACAGCTCTGGGTTTGACATGGCCTTGTATGTTAATCAGAGATCGCCTCTGAGTAGACGATATGCGACAGAGTATAGCTGGAGTTTTAAGGTGGTCAGTGTAGGGCATCTGCTTTAGGCCTGTGATTCTTTTAGTGAGGTATTTCTGAGGCCTTTCCAGTTGTTGCAGATGTCTTGAGAGGTACATACCAAATGGGGCGTTGTATTCTATAATGGGTCTAATGAGGGATGAGTACAGTGGGACAATGACCTCCTTTTTCTGGATGAAAAGCCCTTCGTGATGAGGTGTGCCACATAGAAGGATTTCCTGACTGTTGTGGCGATGTGGTTATCGAAGGTGAGACCACTGTCCACCTGTGTCCCTAAGTCTCTTATCACACTTTCTGTGTTTAGTGTACTGCCACCTATATGGTAATTCATGGATACATGTTTTTTCCCAAAGGGGATAACAATACATTTCTTGGCATTGAGCTTGAGCCCATGGCTCTGGCACCAAGCATCTGTTTCTGTAAGGCCCTTTTGTAGAGTATCCACATCATTTGGGATTCAATAATGGCTCCCAGTTTGCAGTCATCTGCAAACTTTGTTAGCCAGAGTCCCATAGTGTTGACCTGTACTTCAGAGAAGTAGATGCCAAACAAGATCGGCCCAGGACTGAACCCTGAGGTACTCCACTTGTCACTTGTCTGGAGCTGGATTTGGAGTCGGCTACTTTTACAGTGTGGGTTCTATCAGTAAGCCATTTAGCAACACATTGGGTGACATAGGGATTAATGCCCAACTTAGTAAGTTTATCTATGATTCCAGAGTGGGGGATGGTGTCAAAGGCCTTGGCAAGGTCTAGATAGGCTGTGTGGACCACCTTACCCTTGTCCATGGCTCTGGAGACTGATTCAAAGAAGTCAATCAGGTTCAGGAGACAAGATCGGCCCTTCACAAACCCAAACTGGGTGGGGTCCAGTGTTTGAAGGTTGCCAATGTCCTTGTTTATAAGTTCCATGATAATATGTTCCATGGCCTTGCAGATAAGGCTTGTCAGACTGATGGGACGGTAGTTTCCAGGATCCAAGGTAGATCCCCCCTTGTGGATTGGGATAACTGTAGCTCTGCGTCACTCAGTGGGCACGAAACCTGAGGTGAGGCTATGATTAAACATGACACTTAGGTGAGGTGCCAGTTCATATTGTAGTTCATGTAGTACACAGTCCGGGATGTCATCTGGTCCCATGGATGCTGTATTCTTGGCTTTAGATAGTGCGTTTTGTACCTGTGTGGCCGTTATTACTGGAATTTGGCAATCTTCCGGTATTGAGATGGGCCATTTAGGGGGTGAGAGGGGGGTGAAGTTGGCACTGAATCCATCTGCCAGGATATTGGCAATATCCTTCGGATCAGTATATTTAATGCCATTCTGTTTTAGCTCAGAGCAGATCTGAGCATTGCCATTTAGATTCTTGACATAGTTATAGAATGCTTTGTGGTTGTCTTTGGAATCTTTGGCAATTTTATTTTCATAACTAGCTTTGGAGGATTTTATGAGGCATCTCAGTTTCTTACTGAGGCTAGTAAGGGAGTTTTTGCATCCTGGGATTTTCCTCTTTTCTGCAAAAGTTTCTTCCTTTTGTTGTAAAGTTTGTTTATGGCAGGGGACCACCAGTTTGGCTTCCTTTTTTGGATGAGAGCATTTTGGTTCTATTTGGGATGGCACGATTCATGCATGAGTGGATGTGCTCGTACAGTGCCTTAGTGTAGGATTCAGCAGTTGAACTTTCAGTTCGCGCCTGCATGGGTGAAATGAAGTTTGACACTTGTAACTTGAGTAGCATAATGTTGGCTTTGGTGAAGTTTTTTTTGATGGTTTCTTTACTGGGGGTGGGGTGGGATGTGGATGTTAAGGGTGATTAGCTTATGGTCAGACCTGACTAACGAGGGGTGACCATAGGTATGGAGCATTGATTTCCCATGTTGGTAATGACCAGGTCTAGGATATTGGAGCCCTGGTGGGACTATGGATTAGTTGATCCAGGGCGTTGGAATTTATGAATTCCAAGAACCGTTGCACAAAGGTGTTGGGACATGAGTAGTTTTCCCAGTTAATGGCAGGGTAGTTAAAATCACCCAGTATTAGGGTGTTTGGTTCTAGCTTAATATTTTCCAGTATGTTTAGAAAGGTGTAGTGAGAATCTTGGGGTATGGTGGGGGATCTGTAGCAAGCTACAATTTGGATTGCAGTCTTACCTAGTGTTAGTTGCACTTGCAGAATTTCAGACACATTGTGTTGGCCAACTAGCCTGGTGGTGTGAATATCCTTGGTGAATATTGACACTCCTCCACCTTTAGTGTTTCGGTCCTGGTTTAGTGGCCGAAAAGTGTGGTAAGAGTTGTAGCCTGGTATTGCAGGGCTGCTCTCTGGAGCCTTGAACCAGGTCTCAGTTACTGCACAGATATCGATGTTCTCCATTTTAGGAGTGCCTCGAGAGTGCATTTTGAGGTTTAGACTTCTAGCATTGAGTAGCATTACCTTCAGATTTTGCATGCTTGTACCTGTTACGGTGGTGGTTTTGTCCTTTGAAGTTTGCCTAAAAAGGCACTATAGGGGTGGCAAGAGCCTTAGCCAGTAACCTGAATCCTAGGGGCGACAGGTGCAGACCATCTCTGGCAAAGCATTGTGGTCTGTCAATCATGTCGTCCCAGGCAGACAGATACTGGATCCCCTTTGAATGACACCATAAGCTTAGCCAATTGTTGAAGTCAATCATTTTATCCTTATATTGTGGTATCATTCTGGGAAGGCAGGATGCTACTCAGGGCTAGGGTCATACCTGCCTGGGCCACATGATCCGAGAGCTCTTCCATGTCTCTTTTCATGTAGTCCAGGGAGGTACGTCTCAAATCATTCACTCCAACATGGACAATGACAGAGTCATATTTGTACTTGTTGTGGAGTGACTTGAGTGCATGCGTTATGTGGAGGATCCTGGCACCCGACAGGCAGCTGACTGTAATTTTCTCCTTATTCAACCTGGTGAGAGGGACATCAGTGTGCCGGACTATAGAGTCACCTATGACTAAAGTGTTAGGTACATTGTCTTGCCTTAGGGGCTGTTGCTGGGTGGCACACTGGTGCTGTGAACTATGTGACACATTGGTTGTGATTGGTGTTTGTTTGCGTTTCAGCTTCAGAGGTCTTTGTTGCTTGGGCAGGTTACAGTTAAGGGCCTCTGCATATGTGGATTTAGTGTTGCTATATGTGGGTGTTGGTGGTGCGGGTTTAGAAGGGCTATGTGTTGCTTGCGGTGTAGTGTGGGTGTTAACCTTCTCCTCTTGACTGTTTAGCACAATCTTGGGTGGAGAGAGCTTTGCTTCCATTTTGGCTATGTAAGTGCATCTCTCACAGGTTGTAGTGTTGGGTGGTAGGAGGAGAGGGTTGTCTGTGTACATGAGGCAATTGCTGCATTGCCCCAGTATGCCCAGATTCATCAGGTGGACAGGAGAAATCACCGGAAGCTGACCCTTGGACATGCCTGGTTTGGGGCTTTTTTTTTTTTCTTTGTAAAGTATAGGAGCTGTTTCCTTAGCAAGGTACTTTGCAATTATAGGCTGTTTAGTGCCTACCATTAATTTCTCCTTGGTGTTATTATATCAAAAGGTTAGCAGTGCCCTGTACAGACACAAACACCCAGACAGTAAATTTTATCTATGAAACTTCCCTTAGAATTGAAACCTGTATGGCTGTGTGGCTAAAGCAAAGCCATTGTGTGGAGACAAGCTTAGAGCAGCTAGTTTGCACATTAAACAGCACTACTGTCAAACCTTAGCACAGTCTAACCTAGTGCAGTGCCAAACACCAGAGACCATCCATGGAGACCTCTGTATAACCCAGTCCATGTTCTACAGTAGCCCTTCCAAATATACTCTGGACAACATGGAAATGCAATTTCCAAATACCTCTGTAGCCAGGTTAGTAGATATGGGCATCCTGAGACAATGTACCCATTGTCTTATGTTCAGAGACAAGCATATAATTACAGTATGGGAGATATGCATATACACAATTTCACTGGAGGCAAATATCTCACATAAACAAGGTTGTGCACACACACTCTATATCCACCACACAATGTGTCCACCACAGACATAGACTAACCTATGATGAGGCACTAAAAAGCAATCCAATCAAACCTCAAAGATTCCCTAAGCCTATAAACAGTAACACTAAGCTATTTTTCATCCTCTGTGTCCCTAGAATCCCATAGCTCATACCTAGACCTGGAGACACTGAACATTAAAACAAATACCCTATTAACTGGAGACTTTAACTACTCCCTTATAGATTGGGATCTATACACTACCTCATACTCACAGGTACAATTCATGGACTTTTTTAACACAAATACCCTTGACCAGATAGTGCATGCATCCACCAGAAGTTCAAACATACTGGACCTGATACTCACCAATATGGGAGAGCACTGCACCTTCCACCCCTACCTCCAACCCAATGTCATGTCCTTTCTGGTGAGCTCAGGCTACAAAGATGTCTCTTTTGAAATAAAAATCAACTCAGTAACCCCAATAAACCTTGTAACAATTAGAAATTATTCCTAAGCAAATTATACCCTAGTAAGCAATAGTTTAGCAAAACTGAATGCCCCTCTCAACCATGAGGTCACAACAACCTATGCAGAATTGTTCACAGATACCCTGTGCAACCATGTAAATGGCTGATAGAAGCTGCTGTACCTAATAGAAGTAATCCCAAAACAAACTCTAAAAACAAGCCACACTGTTGGAATCCTAACTTTAGTAGGGTATAAAACAAAAGGAAAAAAGTCATGGCAAAAATCATGAAGAGCAACTCCCATAATGATAGGAGCTTTCTAATTCACACTGTTGGTTCTACCTGTGAGCCAGTTTGCAACCCACCTAGTGATATAGGGGTTGATGCCTATCTTAGTGAGTTTTTCTATGATACCATTCCCCACTCAGGAATCAAAGGCCTTGGCCAGATCAAGGTAGGCTGTATGAACCACCTTAACTTCATCCACAGCTCTGGTGACTGACTCAAAGAAGTCAACCAAGTTGAGCAGGCATGATCTACCCTTCACAAAACCAAACTGTGTGGGATCCAGAGTTTGGAGATTCCCTGTATCCTTGTTTATTAGGTCCATGATGATGCGTTCCATAGCTTTGCATATCAGACTCGTCAGGCTAATGGAGTGATAGTTCCCATGGTCTGTAGTCACTCCTCCTTTGTTGCGAGGGATGACTGTAGCAGTGCGTCATTTGGTAGGGACAAAGCGTGAGGTGAGGCTGTGATTGAACAAGGCACACAGGTGAGGTGCCAGTTCACTCTGTAGTTCATGTAGAACACAGCCAGGGATATTATTGGGTCCCATAGAAGTTGTATTCTTGGCCTTGGACAGTTCTGTTTATCACCTCTGTGGCTCTGCTCAACAGGGGCACAGGAATATAATTTTCTTGGGTGGAGAAAGCCAGGGTACCTTTTTGGATAGGCTTATATAGGCCCTAGGGCCAATTGCCTAGTACCTACCTACCTATAAGAAACTAAGAGGACTAATTCAGTCCAACAAGGCCAATTACAAGGTCAAGGTCACCTCACAGGCTAAAGACAACCACAAGACCTTCTATAGCTATGTCCAAAACCCCAAAGGCAGCACACGTCATTGTGCTGAACTGGTGGCCAGTAGTTCCACTATCACATACTAGATCAAAATAGTGAATTTGCTGGCAGACAAAGTCAGCTCAAACTTTACACCCCAACTCTCCCCTGTCTCCCTCCATGAAATACTTACTAACATAACCCCTTAACTATTAAAAGAGAGCAAGTTCTGGCAGCTTCACTAATGGCAAAAAAAACAGACTCAACTGACAGCCCAATATTCTGGGATGCCTCCTAAGTAGCTGGAAACATGACCTATCTGGACCACTTACGTCACTTTTCAAGTATAGCCTCAAAACAGTCTTTGTACCATGAGAATGGAGGACTGCAACAGTTATCCCACAAGACTGGACCATAAACAGGAAACTGGAAATTACAGATCTATCAGTCTGAGTATTCTGTTATGCAATGCCATGGAATGAATTATCATGGAAATGATTAACAAAGACATAGGCAGCCTTCAGACACTAGACCCAAATCAGTTTGGTTTTGTCATCAAAAGATCATGCTTGCTAAACCTGATGGACTTCTTTGAGAAGTTCACCAAAACAATGGATGAGGAGCAATCAATTTATACTGCCTACCTGGACCTGGCTAAGGCATTCAATACAATACCCCATTCAGGTATAATTGACAAATTCACCAAACTGGGTATAAAAACCCTACATAACTCACTGGTTTTCCAGCTGGCTCAAAGATGGGACCCAGAAGTCAGGATCGGTGGTACCACCTCCACTAAGAGATTGATCATCAGCAGGGTACTGCAGGGCTCCATGCTGGGACCAGTCCTATTTGGCATCTACTTTTCAGAAGTAAAGGCTAATGTCAAGGGCCTTTGGCTGACCAAGTTACCAGGTGACTGCAAACTGGGAGCTATCAAATATTCCACCCTATGTCATGGACATCTTACAGGAGGGTCTAACACAGGCAAATGACTAGGGCCAAAGTCAATAACTAAAACTCAATACCAAGAAATGAGTTATAGTGCCTTTTGGGAAAACTGCCACCCAGGCTAATACCTTCATTGATAAGACCCCCTAAAGAGTTGAGCCAGTAGTGAGGAATCTGGGAACATATGTAGACAGTAATCTGACCTTTGACCAACAGTTGGGAAAGTAGTAAGAATATCATTTTATGCCAACCAACTTAAAAGTAAGGGCATGGCATCCAAGTTCAAGGAAGTCAAAAAAAAAAAAAGAAAACAAACACTTTATTCAGCTGCTTTTACAGTATTTGCATTTCCTCCTACTACTGTATTACGTCATCTTGCTTTTTCTGCTACTTGTTCTCTAAAGTGTCCAACTGCATCTTTTCTACAGCATTTACTACTGCTTGTTTTTAGCCTGCTTAAATTGTGTTATTCTAAGCCTCTTAGTTTTCGCTTAAGCACTTGGGCTTTAGGCCTACCCTTTATCTCTCCCTGGCCTCTCTCCCTCAGATTCTGACAAATATGAATGGACAATTTCCTATGGTTTCTCCTGCAAGCCTGGTTGATATGGGCATCCTGAGACAGTGTAGCAACTGCCTCGTGTACACAGGCAACCATCTACTACTACCACATATGGGCACAATTTGTGAGAGTCTGTGCTCTGTCCCTCACAAGCCAGTCTATCAGGCTCTGAAAATGTTATCAACACAAATGCTACACCTCAAACACCACCCACACTTGCACAATACACACCCACATATGTGGAAGTCCTCAACAAAAACATACTCAAACAAAGGAGACGTCAGAGGCAAAAACACAAGCGAACTCCACAGCATTCCACACCACATACCACCCATAGTCCACACAGCTGTGTCTTGCAACCACTAAGGCCTAGCCATAAACCCAGCATATTAGTCATAGGAGACTCCATTGTGAAACACACAGATGAGCCTCTCACCAGACTGGATAAAGAGAAAGTCATGGTTAGTTGTTTGACAGGTGCCAGAATCCACCATATCACACACGCACTCAAGTCTCTCAACAACAGGTACTGTTATGACACTGTCATAGTCCATGTTGGTGTGAATGACCTGAGCCGTACCTCCCTGGACTATATGAAGAGAGACATGATTGAGCTCACTGAATATGTGTACCAGGCAGGTATGTCCCTAGCCTTAAGCAGTATTCTACCGTCACCCAGAATGATGCCTCAGTGCAAACAGAAAATAGTTTACTTTAACAATTGCTTTAGTTCCTGGTCTTATTCCACCGGGATCCAGTACCTGACAGCCTGGGAAGATATGATTGACAGACCACAATTCTTTGCTAGAGATGGCCTGCATCTGTCTCACTTGGGCTTCAGGCATCTGGCAAAGACTCTTGCCTCCCCCTTAGCACCTTTTTTAGGAAAAGTCATGAGGTCCATACTACCAACAAAAAATTTCAACAAAATGCAAATTAAAAGTCATGCTGCTAAATGCTAGGAGTATAAACATGAAAATGCACTAATTGCAAGCATTCTTAACTCTGGAAGATGCTGACATTTGTGCAGTCACAGAAACCTGGTTAAAAGCTGCGGAGAGCACCCCAGACTTGCCTGGTTTCTCATCCTATCATACATTCAGACTCCAAACTGTGGCCAACAAAGCCAAAGGAGGTGGAGTTTCAATATTTATTAAAGACACACACACCTCCAGCCTGGGCAAACAGTATGATGCACAGGAGACACTCCAGGTGCAGTTAACCATTGACAAGACCCCTATTCAAATCATAGCTAGATACAGGCCTCCAAATTTGACTCAAGATGTCCACTCCACCTATCTGGACCTCTTCAAATCTATCAAAATTCAACCCTTCACCTTGATCCTGGGCGACTTTAACTACCCAACCATAGACTAGAAAAACTACTCATGCCAGAACACAAATGCCCAGAGATTCCTTGATCTTATCAATGCAAACCCCTTGGAACAGATAGTTGATACCGCTACAAGAGGTGATAATATCTTGGACTTGGTATTAACCAACATGAGTAACCACTGCAGCATCCCTACAGTATCAACCTCCTTGGTAAGATCCAACCATAAAGTGGTCACGTTTAAAGTCACCATCTCCCCTGATCCTCCCACTCTAGCTAGGGTCAAACAAAAAAACTTCTCCAAAGCTGATTACAACCTCCTGAGGGATTGTATAAACAGCTTCATAGCCCCCTCCCCCTCTGTAGGAACTGGCACCAATGTCCAAATCTACACCAGTGTACTATATGAGCATTTACACAGATGCATGGAATCAGGAATACCTGACAGGACAAAATCATCTTCCACAAGGTTAGAGTAAACCTGTCTGGTGGACATCTGCAATAAATAAACTATATAACAAAAGGAAAAAAATAGCTGTCCAGGACCAAGAAGAAGCAGGTGCCCAATTAGAAGCAATCTCTCCTTAGCCTGAACAAGCAAATAAGAGCACTAGTGAAATCCTCTAAAGCCAACTTCAAGTCCAAATTGGCCACATCTACTAGAGACAATCATAAGGCCTTCTTCACATATGTCAGCAATTTCAAATGATGCACTCAGTTATGTTCAGAACTGGTGGTCAAGAACACCACATACACAAATCTTGTAGATATAACCAACCTACTGGTTGACAGATTCAGCAAAAACTTCACCCCTCTGTCCCCCATCAGTAAATCAGGACATCCCCAGTACCTGCCCCCCTCCCCTTATCTCTAGGGAACAGGTTATTCTGCCCTCTCAAAGGCAAAAAATACAGCCTCCATGGGACCTGATCACATCGCAGGCTGCATCCTGCATGAACTCAGGCAGAAAGTTGCAGCACCATTAGGCTCTCTATTCAACCAAAGCCTGAATGCCGGCTTTGTATCAGCCAAGTGGAGGACTGACACTGTCATCCCTTTACATAAAGGTGGAGCATCCACCGATCTGGGAAATTATAGACCCATCAGCCTAGCTAGCCTGATCTGGAATGCCATGCAACAGATTATCATGGATCTCATTAACAGGGGCATTGGCAACCTCCAAACTCTTGAGCCCACACAGTTTGGCTTTGTCAAGGAGAGGTATGTCTGTTAAATTTCATCAACTTCTTTGAGATAGCCACCAAAGCCATGGATAAGGGGAAGACAGTGCACACCACCTACCTTGACCTGGCCAAAGCCTTTGACACTATTCCCTACTCAGGCATAATAGATAAATTCTCTCAACTAGGCATCAATCCATATGTTACCAAGTGGGTAGCAAACTGGATCACTGATAAAACCGACCTAATCTAAATACGGGAAGTCACCTCAAGCAGTAGATCTGCAACGAGCTGTATACCCCAGGGGTTGGTCTTGGAGCCTCTGTTATTTGGGATATACTTTTCTGAGGTGCAGACCAAAACCAGTGGGCTATGGCTGACCAGGTTTGCAGATTACTGCAAGCTGGGCATGGTCATCAATTCTCCAAGTGATGTTGACGTCCTTCAACAGGGTCTCACCCAAACAAATGACTGGTGTTAGAAATATGGCCTCAAGCTGAATGCCAAAAAATGCATCATCATCCGCCCTGGGGAGAGTGATCTCCTCACATATTATCACATTAATAACAACTACCTAAGCACTCAATCAGTCATGACAGATTTGGGTACCCAGGTTGACAGGAACCTGACTTTTGACCACCATGTTGCTTCCGTTGCATGGAAAGCTTTCCACATGACCCACTCATAAGTAAAGGTATCTTATCCAGGGACAAAGAGGTCATAGCATCCCTGTATTCTTCCCTTATAAGGCCAATTATTGAGTACAACACCCCCTTTGGCATATACCTTGCAAAGCACATGCAGCAGCTGGAGATAACACAGAGATTCCTCACCAGGAGAATCCAGGGCCTCAAACGTGTACCCTACACAGATAGGCTAAAAGCCCTGTCCCTCTACTCAGTTTCACACAGCCTCCTCAGAGATGACCACTGTCTGGTATACAAAGCAATCCCAGCCCGTGCCTTGATGGGACTGCTGCATGTCCACAAGTCAAGCTCCACTCAAGTAACCCACACGCGTGACCTCAACTTGGTCTGTGACATCAATAAGACTTGTTGGCGGGACAGATTTGTGCCCCAGAAACTCCTCTGTGGAATAGACTCCCTCTCCACATTAAGCAGAGTACCTCATTATCCATTTTTAAGTGCAACTGGGATAACTGGATGGGAAACAGAAAATACACCTCTGGGATTCCACCTGTGTCCCTACTGGACAGGGGCTTTGGGTGCTGACTTGTCTGAACATGGGCTCAACTCTTGGCTAGACTGATAAGGGCCTCAGGGCCAATAGCCTAGTAACGTCCTGTGATCCTATGAACTTCCTATGATTCCACTTTATTTGGCCCTTATTAGACCAATCATGTCCTGTTGCATATGTTTGGTCAGTTGTATGCCCCATTCAGCATGTAAATGACCAAACATATGCAACAGTTGGAACACCAAAAAGATTCCTTATCAGGAGAATCCTGGGTATAATCACATTGTCCTGTACAGATTGCCTTAAATCCCTAATTACATTTTTTGCAGCTCTGAAACTTGCACTTAAGGCCCTCAAACATAGAAGAGGGTTCAATGTGACTATGTGTGTTACTGTGTAACAAAATGATTTCTAAAGATGAAAGAATGAAGTGCACATCTGGGGAAGAAACAAACGCACATGTATAACTTTGGTCTGGCTTTGACTCAGAAAATATAATATCAGATGCATTTCATACACACAAAAATTTTTTGAATTATTCCTTCAATTATTTTTCCCTTTATTTAATTTAGTGAATCTAGGGTGTATTTTAACTTTCTAGGTAACTGATGCTGCTGCAGTGTAATTCAGTTCAAATTCTTTGCTTACAGATATTTCTATAACACCTTCTGTTTACTTTAATAATAATGTACCCTATTATTTATGTATTTGTGAATGTGCATATGTGTGTGTGTGCATGCGTGTGTGTGCGTGCGTGTGTGTGTGTGCACATTTATTTAGGTGTTTATTTTTTGCATTTTTCATGGCTCTATTTATTCACGTATACATGCATGGCATGCTTGTTTTTATTTATTTATTGTCTGACCCACTTGCAGTTCCCTTTGTCCCTTTGTTCTTTCAGTTGCAAGGCAGTAACCCTTTTTTAGCTTCCTATTGGAATAAGTACTGAATTCTGTGACAGCCACGTCCTCATTCTAATTAAATAATTAATGAAGCTTATGAAACTAGCTCAATATCTATCTTGTTTGGTAGATTTTCCTACATAAGATCACAATGAGACCTAGGAGTAGCATAAGTTGTAGTGTTTTTTTTTAAGGAAGTTTCTGTTTTCCCAAAAACTTAGCAGCTGTTTCCTTTTTGTCTTATGAAAGAGCCCTTTCCTTATTAGGGAATGACAGGTCAGGTTATTACAAAATAAACTGATGAATGTATACTGCCTGGGCTACGCCATCTTAAACTTTGCCTGATTTGCCTGGCTTCTTAGAATCCCATTATAACAGAGTATCTAGCAAATGTTTCAAGTCCTTTCTTCTGAGAGATGCTAAAACACTGCATGTATTTACTTAAGCACTTCCCATATGCATTGTACCTTCATTTTCCTCAGCTCTTGTTAGCGAAGAATTGGTTTCCTGTCATTCAGTGCAAAATAAACAAATATGTATATTTTTTTAATAGAGCAATATCAACCACTAGTAACATTACACAATACATGTGAATTTCAGTAACATTCTTTACCACCAGTGATTAGTTCATAAAGAAATAAAGGATTATGGTAAATACCACCTGTTATACAAGTGGCTACATTGACTGGCAATACGGATGACCTTGCTGACCACTGATATTCATTACAACAGAATGTTTTACTTGTTTGTAATGACTCACTGAAGCTAGACTGGCCTAAGCTCAGGCACTTCAAATTTATAGCATGTTCTAAGTTAATATACTAATATAATAATCTGTTAACTGTATTTTATTGCCATCATATAGAGAAGCAAATCAAATGTTTGTGTGTTTATATCTTCCTAACTCCATCTAAGGAAGTTAACATGTTAATTATTTCTACTCACCATGGGAATGATGTAACAAACAGATTCAGAGGCTATGACTCTGCACTTAACTCCCACTTTATAGGAATGGTTCATAAAGGCTATCCTTTACAAATACTCCCTGAAGTACTCCTTAACCTTTCTGCAGTGAAGTCCAACATGGATAATACGTTGTGACAGCAAGTGAAGCACACAAAGTCCAGCAGTAAGGCCAGGCCTCAGCTGCAGTGGTTAGAATCTGCTTATGATTTTTGGTAACTCCAGAACAGAACAGGCCTTGTGCTTTTACTGGGACAGGCAGTCAGGGTGTTCATTAACTACAGAATAAAATGGTTCTATTTGTGTAGAAAACAATGATGTCTACTGTTTTTGGAATCCTACCTAAGGGCAAAGACCTACTGAAACTTTAAGATTTCTGATAAAGAAATAATCATTATAGAAAATGTGATCTCATATCCTTATTCTGAGTACAAACCCTTTACAGACTGTCATATATCATTCAGCTGTACCTAAACAGGTGTTTCAGTATTACATATGCAGTGCTTGTTTCCATATATCTAAAGGTAACAGTAAAAGGTAATTTTTTTTTATTGAATCTGTGAATTAATTGAATTTGATTGGTAGTTAATTACAGTAGCAGTAATATTTCACAACAACATCACTACACAAGCATCAAAACAAAACAATAATTTATCGCACAAACCTCATTATTGTATCAATCATAATTATTTGTCTATGCCACTTCTGCACTCCAGAGGCAAACTTTAGCTTTAATATCTATCTCTTATGCGTGTCATGTGTGTGTGTGTGTGTGTGTGTGTGTGTGTGTGTGTGTGTGTGTGTGTGTGTGTGTGTGTGTGTGTGTCTACCTGGATGTATGATTCTTTTGCCCTATCTCCCAGTATGCATTTCTCTCTAATTTACATTTCCCTCAACCTCTTAGCACAAAACATCAAGACAAAGCTAAAATAATGGGGGATGACCCAAAAAATAGGGACAGATTTTTAAATATTGCATTTGTAAACTTTGAAAGTTCTTAGGATGACAGGATTTGTGTTTACATGTATTCTCTGAAGGATATGAAGTCCGAAACTCAACCGCGTCATTATTTGATGACGTCAGTCCACAATGGTTTGAAGAAAAACAGAAATATTATGAGGAACAGATCAGAATAGGATGCAAAAATCTTGACAGTCTGTGAAAATGTGAACAATGGGCCTCTGCTTTACCCAAATGCTTGCTGTGATGAGCCCCCTGTAGCCCACAAAAAGGTAATCATGCTGCAGTCAGCAGGCAACACATTTTCATAACTATGGCATCAGATAATTTTGAGAGGTACAAAATGTTTGTGTCTGTACGGGTCTTTCCAGGTCTCCATTTATAACCAGCATCCCAAAAACATCCTAATATTTTCTTGCCTGAAGCAAACAACCTGCTATCTCCTTGCAGTGAGTATTACTCCAGATTCCCAGACCATATTGTTTTAGTATTTTATCATCAGTGATAGACAGATGAGATGACCCGACAGTAGGCAGACCTGCCCATTTTTGACAAAGGAGCTCCAACTAAAGTGATACGGGTATTGTGCAAGAGCAAAGGACTGGTCTGAAACTAAGGGCTTCCTCTCTTGGGCAGTAAGAGGGGGTATTTTTTACTTGAACAGTTTGTTTAAATGGTTTAGTATTGGAACTATAACATACATTGTCCAAACAGACAGACAAAGAAAATTATTTAATGAGAAAAGGAAGTAATCTGTTCCCTTTTGTTAACCCAACAGAATTTTTTTCAGAGTGCTTTCAGACTCTGTTATGGAAAGTCTTATTTGTTCATCTGTCGTGGTTTATAGTTTAAGATGCTCATGCTTACATGCTTTTAGTTTGTACAAATACTGTTTGTTTCCTTTTACAAAGGGATAAATGTGTATATATGTACATAATCTGATAGTTCAAAGAGGAAATCGACAAAGCAATACATTCATACAAGCCAGAGAGAATTAACTGCAATGCTGTCCAACAAGCTGAGGGCTCAAAATCAGTAAATGGCAGATTTAAAAAAAAATCAATTTATTAACCTACTGATTTTATGCTTTATATTTTGACACCTGTATTTATTATTTAGTTATTCATTTATTTAAATGTATTTATCACCATTTGTTGACTGGGATAACTTTAAATGAAGGAAAACTCTAAAATTACAGCTTGATATAAGAGAAGAAGAGTAGCAATTGTAAGCTACACACACACACACACACACACACACACACACACACACGTACGCATGCACACATACACACACACACACACACACACACACACACACACACACACACACACACACACACACACACACACACACACACACACACACACACACACACACACACACATACGCACACACACACACACACACACACACACACACACACACACACACACACACACATGCAAAAACACATTATGACAATACAACAGGCAGGTGGGCAGCACCACGTTAATTAGCTACATATATCAATTGTTTCAGCATTGACATGAAATGAAGACAAAAATAATACATTTTTAGTTTTCAAAGTGTAGCAGTTTAAAACAGTGATTGGGAAAATAGGTCAGAAAATAAGTAAACATTGGAGGGTTCATTATGAAGAGAGATTGGTAATGATGGACTAACAACAGATAAAGTATGTAGATGATGGATATTTAGATAAAGTAGCATGAAGAGTTAATAGTGGAAGAAGAGGAGATATGTGAGAATTATAACTATGGAATAAAATACTCTGTTTTTATGGTGAGTACTTTGAGGAGCTGATGTGATGAGTATTTGATTAGTTTTCAAGAAGGGAGATTTGTAAGGGATGAGAAAAGGGAGGTGTATTATAAGGGGGGAAGCAGTATACAAGAACATTGGTATAGGACAGCATTGGTGCTTTGACATTCATTGTAGCTGAGTTGGTAGATGGTCGGAGTATTCTAGGTGCCCATAGAAATGAACTGTGCATTATGCATGAGCAGCAGTAACAGTGAGCTAGGAATTGCTTTAGCTTTGCAAGGAATGTAGCTGCAATTGTTTCATTTCTAATGGCTGGGGGAATCATTTTCCATATGGACATTTTTGAGGTAGGGTACAGTGAGGCTTTTTATCTATTAAGATGTCTGTTGGCAAGAAGTATCATTTGGTTTAGTGAGTAAATAGATCTAGATGGATGGTGTTTTTGTACATCATTTGTCAGGGCAGGGCACTTGTTAGCTTTAACAGGGATGGAAAAGTTGAGTATTAGCTGATTTAATATTAATAGTATGTTTTGGAGTTCTAAGTAATCACATTTCTGCAGAGCTTGGCAATAATGTGCCCTCTTTGGTATATTTGCTGTGAATCTAGCAATATTATTATAGTAGCACTCTAAATTGATTTCCTGAGTTTTTTTGCAAGTTAGTTAGACTTGTTGATACATATAGGAAAGATGGTAGCACTAGGGTTGCATAATACTTGGTAATGTGTGGTGTGAGATGTAATGTTTTGGATTTATATACCATTCCAATTTTTTGATTGATTTTGTTGAAGTCATATTCTGTGTGTTTATCAAACATGAGTTTGCTGTTAATAATTATACCCAGTAGTTTAGAATGCTCTTCTTTTTCAGTTAAGAGTATTGTTAACAGATCTGATGTAGTACTATTGGCTTTACTATGTTCTTTTTCTTGACATTAAAGACTGAAGTGAAGCGAAGGATTGCCATGTGATCTTTAGACCATGGCAGATCACAGTCAGATTTGACTTTGTTAGTTTTATTCATTTTGGGTCAGACATTTTAATGAAGTAATACAAACTAGGTACAAAATGTCTCCCTTTCATGAGCAACATAAAGGTAACTGGTTCCTGAAGCAACATCATATGCTTTGTAAGCAAAAGTTGGAACATTAAAACAAAAACGTTACTGACTAAAAGTATTTTCTGTTTGACTATTAGAATATGCTGTCAGACAACCAGAAGATGTAGATAAACTGATCTTTTATGTGGGAATCAGAAAATATTCAGAAACTGCCACAGTACCAAATGTGGATACATAGGTTATTCTGGAAACATCCTCTGTCTGTATATTTTGAAATGTCTACTGCAATCATGATAAATACAATATTAGTTTTATATGATAATATTGTATGATTCATCATTTATTTCAGATGCAAACAATAGAACCATATTTTAAAAAAATGAAGTTTGCTTTCTTACCAGGTTCCTACAACTGCTCAGCAATATTGTACGACCACTGGCACATACCCACAATCACCTATACTCACAGATGCATATATGCATGCATACTTTTTCACATGTGTACATATAAAGGAGCACATATAACCATGGGATTCAGCAGGAAAACCAGAAGTTCGACTGCTGGAAAACATTTTTCATGAGACAACCTCCCTAAATGCACATCTGCAGAATGTTCATGGGGGAAAAGTCACAAAACATTTTTTTTTACTTTTCTGCAAAAGGCAACCCCCCTTGCACTTATGTGGGGGACATTTCCCCAACACCCACTTACTTATGTCCACTAGTTTCATGGTCACACATCATGGAATATCAAAATCACCTGTTAAGGGTGAAGCATGGCTTGCAGAAATGTAATGTGATTGAAAGCCAAAACATACAATTGTGAGCTAAGATCATTTATAATTTTAAGGGAGTGGTTTAATTTTTCTTTTTTTTATTGAAATCTTATTGTCCATTAGCAGCTTATGAGATCAGAGTTATGCACTCCTTTATATTAGTTATCAGATTAGTTATCAATATGTTGTAGTTGTGTGTAAGCCAAAAAGATCTTACAATATATGTTAACATGTACTGCTATAGAACATTTCCACAACTGATGGTGATTAAATGTGACATTTCTCGCTTTCTAGTGACCTGCTCATTTGACTGCCACAAACCAGGCTACAGACTCTCATGAGTTGAGACTGGAGGTTATATGTTTCTTTTCTTTCTAATTTGGATTGTTTCAAAGGCATACATGTTATTTATAGCTTAGCTATGCAAAGTGCAGAGAATGCATAAGACAGAAAATAACAAAAAACACACCTGCTACAGTATCAAGTAAGGTGTTCTGGTAAATGACCAGCACAGCATTTTTGACAGCTTCAAACTGTTTCAAACATTCTTATTCCCTTTTATTTCAGTTAATGTAAATAGTTTTGAGTCATAAAGTGAGAGTCAGAAATAAAAGAAGTTGTTTATGACTTTTATGTATAGTACACTGTAGGATGTAATAATACCATTGGTAATACATGCCATTGCTATCAATGTGAAATTTCATGTTGTGTATAACATTTCTAAAATGTTGTCAATAAAAAGCATGTTTTGGTTAAAAAGGTTAAAAAAATGAACAGAAAAGGCTCAACAGTCTATCTAAAAAACTGAAAGAAATTAATATTTGTAAACTGATATAGCAAACCATGCGCAAGCAGAAGAAAATTCTGTACAAAGAGAATGCATATGTCATCCTGGATCTGTACCATTAAAATGAACGTCACAAACATCAGTGAGCATGCCATTAAATCCCAACCTGTTGACAGCTACTAAAATCCATCAAACAACCTGAAATTTCACCTGCCCTATCTTCAGCTACCCTGATTCTCTAAACTTACATAAGCATCCCACAACCCTATCCTACTACACTGCATAACCCTCCCAGAAACCTGACTTTAACCATAAAACTCCTCTCTTGATCTCTAAGTCTAAATTCTCCAATCACTGCCTAACCATGAAACTGGCCTACTGTTCCCTAAACCTAAATCTGTTCCCATTTACTAAACTTAAATCTACCAATCTTTGAACCTAAATACCTAACTGATCCCAAACACTAAAACTCCCCTCCTGCTCTCCAATCTTAAATTCTGTAATTACTCCCTAAACTTATGACTCCTTTTCTGCTTCCCATTTGATATCAAACCCTAAGACACTACTCCATCTTCCTAACTATAAAATTCCCTTCCTACTCCCTAAACTTAAATTCCTAGATTGCTCCCTAACTCTAATGGTTTCCTCCTACTCCCTAAACTGTGACACTTCCCACCCATTCCCTAACCCTAACCTGCCCTCCCATTTTCCAAGTTAGCAGTGTAAATTAGTGACCTTTTCCTATTTACTTACACTGTTAACCAGCAACTTGTACACCATTTTCAACCCATAGCTCAACCACCAGCAAAACAGCATTTGAATATACACAGTTCAACAATATGCTGCAAAACTTACCTTTGAAAAAAGCAG